>NC_142439.1:63085000-63207500 GCF_059453495.1 Arachis ipaensis | reverse complement strand
GACACCTAAAGGCGAGCCGTAATGGCCTAATCTTTGGCAAGCTCCTCCGGATTTTTTCCAGATTTTTTTTCCTTTTTTTTTTTTTTTTTTTTTTTTTACTTTTCTGCTGACCCTCGTTCTTTAAATGACGCTATCCCGAGGAGGACACCTAAAGGCGAGCCGTAATGGCCTCATCTTTGGCAAGCTCCTCCGGTTTTTTTCCAGATTTTTTTTCCTTTTTTTTTTTTTTTTTTTTAAGTTCTGCTGACCCTCGTTCTTTAAATGACGCTATTCCGAGGAGGACACCTAAAGGCGAGCCGTAATGGCCTCATCTTTGGCAAGCTCCTCCGGTTTTTTTCCAAATTTTTTTTCCGTTTTTTTTTTTTTTTTTTAAGTTCTGCTGACCCTCGTTCTTTAAATGACACTATCCCGAGGAGGACACCTAAAGGCGAGCCGTAATGGCCTCATCTTTGGCAAGCTCCTTCGGTTTTTTTCCAAATTTTTTTTTTTTTTAAGTTCTGCTGACCGTCGTTCTTTAAATGACCCTATCCCGAGGAGGACACCTAAAGGCGAGCCGTAATGGCCTCATCTTTGGCAAGCTCTTCCGGTTTTTTTCACAGTTTTTTTCCAGATTTTTTTTCCGTTTTTTTTTTTTTTTTTTTTTTTTTTTTTTTTTTTTAAGTTCTGCTGACCCTCGTTCTTTAAATGACGCTATCCCGAGGAGGACACTTAAAGGCGAGCCGTAATGGCCTCATCTTTGGCAAGCTCCTCCGATTTTTTTCCAGATTTTTTTTCCGTTTATTTTATTTTATTTTTTTTAAGTTCTGCTGACCCTCGTTCTTTAAATGACGCTATCCCAAGGAGGACACCTAAAGGCAAGCCGTAATGGCCTCATCTTTGGCAACCTCCTCCGGTTTTTTTCCAGATTTTTTTTTCCATTTTTTTTTTTTTTAAGTTCTGCTGACCCTCGTTCTTTAAATGACGCTATCCCGAGGAGGACACCTAAAGGCGAGCCGTAATGGCCTCATCTTTGGCAAGCTCCTCCGGATTTTTTCCAGATTTTTTTTCCTTTTTTTTTTTTTTTTTTTTATTTAAAGTTCTGCTGACCCTCGTTCTTTAAATGACGCTATCCCGAGGAGGACACCTAAAGGCGAGCCGTAATGGCCTCATCTTTGGCAAGCTCCTCCGGTTTTTTTCCAGATTTTTTTTCCTTTTTTTTTTTTTATTTTTTATTTTTTAAGTTCTGCTGACCCTCGTTCTTTAAATGACGCTATCCCGAGGAGGACACCTAAAGGCGAGCCGTAATGGCCTCATCTTTGGCAAGCTCTTCCGGTTTTTTTCACAGTTTTTTTCCAGATTTTTTTTCCGTTTTTTTTTTTTTTTTACTTTTCTGCTGACCCTCGTTCTTTAAATGACGCTATCCCGAGGAGGACACCTAAAGGCGAGCCGTAATGGCCTCATCTTTGGCAAGCTCCTCCGGTTTTTTTCCACATTTTTTTTCCGTTTTTTTTTTTTTTTTTTTTTTTTAAAGTTCTGCTGACCCTCGTTCTTTAAATGACGCTATCCCAAGGAGGACACCTAAAGGCGAGCCGTAATGGCCTCATCTTTGGCAAGCTCCTCCGGTTTTTTTCCAGATTTTTTTTTTCGTTTTTTTTTTATTTATTTATTTATTTTTTTTAAGTTCTGCTGACCCTCGTTCTTTAAATGACGCTATCCCGAGGAGGACACCTAAAGGCGAGCCGTAATGGCCTCATCTTTGGCAAGCTCCTCCGGTTTTTTTCAAAAAATTTTTTCCGTTTTTTTTTTTTTTTTTTTAAGTTCTGCTGACCCTCGTTCTGTAAATGACGCTATCCCGAGGAGGACACCTAAAGGCGAGCCGTAATGGCCTCATCTTTGGCAAGCTCCTCCGGTTTTTTTCCAGATTTTTTTTTTTTTTTAAGTTCTGCTGACCGTCGTTCTTTAAATGACCCTATCCCGAGGAGGACACCTAAAGGCGAGCCGTAATGGCCTCATCTTTGGCAAGCTCTTCCGGTTTTTTTCACAGTTTTTTTCCAGATTTTTTTTCCGTTTTTTTTTTTTTTTTTTTTTTTTACTTTTCTACTGACCCTCGTTCTTTAAATGACGCTATCCCGAGGAGGACACCTAAAGGCGAGCCGTAATGGCCTCATCTTTGGCAAGCTCCTCCGGTTTTTTTCCAGATTTTTTTTCCGTTTTTTTTTTTTTTTTTATTTAAAGTTCTGCTGACCCTCGTTCTTTAAATGACGCTATCCCAAGGAGGACACCTAAAGGCGAGCCGTAATGGCCTCATCTTTGGCAAGCTCCTCCGGTTTTTTTCCAGATTTTTTTTTCCGTTTTTTTTTTTTTTTTTTTTTTTTTTTTTTTTTTTTTTTTTTTTTAAGTTCTGCTGACCCTCGTTCTTTAAATGACGCTATCCCGAGGAGGACACCTAAAGGCGAGCCGTAATGGCCTCATCTTTGGCAAGCTCCTCCGGTTTTTTTCCAGATTTTTTTTCCGTTTTTTTTTTTTTTTTTTTTTTTTTTAAGTTCTGCTGACCCTCGTTCTTTAAATGACGCTATCCCGAGGAGGACACCTAAAGGCGAGCCGTAATGGCCTCATCTTTGGCAAGCTCCTCCGGTTTTTTTCCAGATTTTTTTTCCTTTTTTTTTTTTTTTTTTTTTTTTTAAGTTCTGCTGACCCTCGTTCTTTAAATGACGCTATCCCGAGGAGGACACCTAAAGGCCAGCCGTAATGGCCTCATCTTTGGCAAGCTCTTCCGGTTTTTTTCACAGTTTTTTTCCAGATTTTTTTTCCGTTTTTTTTTTGTTTTTTTTTTTTTTACTTTTCTGCTGACCCTCGTTCTTTAAATGACGCTATCCCGAGGAGGACACCTAAAGGCGAGCCGTAATGGCCTCATCTTTGGCAAGCTCCTCCGGTTTTTTTCCAGATTTTTTTTCCGTTTTTTTTTTTTTTTTTTTTAAAGTTCTGCTGACCCTCGTTCTTTAAATGACGCTATCCCAAGGAGGACACCTAAAGGCGAGCCGTAATGGCCTCATCTTTGGCAAGCTCCTCCGGTTTTTTTCCAGATTTTTTTTTTTTTTTAAGTTCTGCTGACCGTCGTTCTTTAAATGACCCTATCCCGAGGAGGACACCTAAAGGCGAGCCGTAATGGCCTCATCTTTGGCAAGCTCCTCCGATTTTTTTCACAGTTTTTTTCCAGATTTTTTTTCCGTTTTTTTTTTTTTTTTTTTTTTTTAACGTTCTGCTGACCCTTGTTCTTTAAATGACGCTATCCCGAGGAGGACACCTAAAGGCGAGCCGTAATGGCCTCATCTTTGGCAAGCTCCTCCGGTTTTTTTCCAGATTTTTTTTCCGTTTTTTTTTTTTTTAAAGTTCTGCTGACCCTCGTTCTTTAAATGACGCTATCCCGAGGAGGACACCTAAAGGCGAGCCGTAATGGCCTCATCTTTGGCAAGCTCCTCCGGTTTTTTTCCAGATTTTTTTTTTTTTTAAGTTCTGCTGACCGTCGTTCTTTAAATGACCCTATCCCGAGGAGTACACCTAAAGGCGAGCCGTAATGGCCTCATCTTTGGCAAGCTCCTCCGGTTTTTTTCCAGATTTTTTTTTTTTTAAGTTCTGCTGACCGTCGTTCTTTAAATGACGCTATCCCGAGGAGGACACCTAAAGGCGAGCCGTAATGGCCTCATCTTTGGCAAGCTCTTCCGGTTTTTTTCACAGTTTTCTTCCAGATTTTTTTTCCGTTTTATTTTTTATTTTATTTTTTTTTATTTTTTTTTTTTTTACGTTCTGCTGACCCTCGTTCTTTAAATGACGCTATCCCGAGGAGGACACCTAAAGGCGAGCCGTAATGGCCTCATCTTTCGCAAGCTCCTCCGGTTTTTTTCCAGATTTTTTTTCCGTTTTTTTTTTTTAAAGTTCTGCTGACCCTCGTTCTTTAAATGACGCTATCCCGAGGAGGACACCTAAAGGCGAGCCGTAATGGCCTCATCTTTGGCAAGCTCCTCCGGTTTTTTTCCAGATATTTTTTTTTTTAAGTTCTGCTGACCGTCGTTCTTTAAATGACCCTATCCCGAGGAGGACACCTAAAGGCGAGCCGTAATGGCCTCATCTTTGGCAAGCTCCTCCGGTTTTTTTCACAGTTTTTTTCCAGATTTTGTTTCCGTTTTTTTTTTTTTTTTTAACGTTCTGCTGACCCTTGTTCTTTAAATGACGCTATCCCGAGGAGGACACCTAAAGGCGAGCCGTAATGGCCTCATCTTTGGCAAGCTCCTCCGGTTTTTTCCAGATTTTTTTTCGTTTTTTTTTTTTTTTTTAAGTTCTGCTGACCCTCGTTCTTTAAATGACGCAATCCCGAGGAGGACACCTAAAGGCGAGCCGTAATGGCCTAATCTTTGGCAAGCTCCTCCGGATTTTTTCCAGATTTTTTTTCCTTTTTTTTTTTTTTTTTTTTTTTTTACTTTTCTGCTGACCCTCGTTCTTTAAATGACGCTATCCCGAGGAGGACACCTAAAGGCGAGCCGTAATGGCCTCATCTTTGGCAAGCTCCTCCGGTTTTTTTCCAGATTTTTTTTCCTTTTTTTTTTTTTTTTTTTTAAGTTCTGCTGACCCTCGTTCTTTAAATGACGCTATTCCGAGGAGGACACCTAAAGGCGAGCCGTAATGGCCTCATCTTTGGCAAGCTCCTCCGGTTTTTTTCCAAATTTTTTTTCCGTTTTTTTTTTTTTTTTTTAAGTTCTGCTGACCCTCGTTCTTTAAATGACACTATCCCGAGGAGGACACCTAAAGGCGAGCCGTAATGGCCTCATCTTTGGCAAGCTCCTTCGGTTTTTTTCCAAATTTTTTTTTTTTTTAAGTTCTGCTGACCGTCGTTCTTTAAATGACCCTATCCCGAGGAGGACACCTAAAGGCGAGCCGTAATGGCCTCATCTTTGGCAAGCTCTTCCGGTTTTTTTCACAGTTTTTTTCCAGATTTTTTTTCCGTTTTTTTTTTTTTTTTTTTTTTTTTTTTTTTTTTTTAAGTTCTGCTGACCCTCGTTCTTTAAATGACGCTATCCCGAGGAGGACACTTAAAGGCGAGCCGTAATGGCCTCATCTTTGGCAAGCTCCTCCGATTTTTTTCCAGATTTTTTTTCCGTTTATTTTATTTTATTTTTTTTAAGTTCTGCTGACCCTCGTTCTTTAAATGACGCTATCCCAAGGAGGACACCTAAAGGCAAGCCGTAATGGCCTCATCTTTGGCAACCTCCTCCGGTTTTTTTCCAGATTTTTTTTTCCATTTTTTTTTTTTTTAAGTTCTGCTGACCCTCGTTCTTTAAATGACGCTATCCCGAGGAGGACACCTAAAGGCGAGCCGTAATGGCCTCATCTTTGGCAAGCTCCTCCGGTTTTTTTCCAAATTTTTTTTCCGTTTTTTTTTTTTTTTTTTTTTTAAGTTCTGCTGACCCTCGTTCTTTAAATGACGCTATCCCGAGGAGGACACCTAAAGGCGAGCCGTAATGGCCTCATCTTTGGCAAGCTCCTCCGGTTTTTTTCCAGATTTTTTTTTTTTTTTAAGTTCTGCTGACCGTCGTTCTTTAAATGACCCTATCCCGAAGAGGACACCTAAAGGCGAGCCGTAATGACCTCATCTTTGGCAAGCTCTTCCGGTTTTTTTCACAGTTTTTTTCCAGATTTTTTTTCCGTTTTTTTTTTTTTTTTTTTTTTTTTTTTTTTTTTTTTTTTTTTTTTTTAAGTTCTGCTGACCCTCGTTCTTTAAATGACGCTATCCCGAGGAGGACACCTAAAGGCGAGCCGTAATAGCCTCAACTTTGGCAAGCTCCTCCGGTTTTTTTCCAGATTTTTTTTCCGTTTTTTTTTTTTAAAGTTCTGCTGACCCTCGTTCTTTAAATGACGCTATCCTGAGGAGGACACCTAAAGGCGAGCCGTAATGGCCTCATCTTTGGCAAGCTCCTCCGGTTTTTTTCCAGATTTTTTTTTTTAAGTTCTGCTGACCGTCGTTCTTTAAATGACCCTATCCCGAGGAGGACACCTAAAGGCGAGCCGTAATGGCCTCATCTTTGGCAAGCTCCTCCGGTTTTTTTCACAGTTTTTTTCCAGATTTTTTTTCCGTTTTTTTTTTTTTTTTTTTTTAACGTTCTGCTGACCCTTGTTCTTTAAATGACGCTATCCCGAGGAGGACACCTAAAGGCGAGCCGTAATGGCCTCATCTTTGGCAAGCTCCTCCGGTTTTTTTCCAGATTTTTTTTCCGTTTTTTTTTTTTTTTTTTAAGTTCTGCTGACCCTCGTTCTTTAAATGACGCTATCCCGAGGAGGAC
The DNA here is from genome assembly GCF_059453495.1 of Arachis ipaensis. Classification (NCBI taxonomy): domain Eukaryota; kingdom Viridiplantae; phylum Streptophyta; class Magnoliopsida; order Fabales; family Fabaceae; genus Arachis; species Arachis ipaensis. Next base: position 63,201,189 of record NC_142439.1, on the reverse strand, counting down.
ACCTAAAGGCGAGCTGTAATGGCCTCATCTTTGGCAAGCTCTTCCGGTTTTTTTCACAGTTTTTTCCAGATTTTTTTTCCGTTTTTTTTTTTTTTTTTTTTTTTTTTTTTTTTTTTTACTTTTCTGCTGACCCTCGTTCTTTAAATGACGCTATCCCGAGGAGGACACCTAAAGGCGAGCCGTAATGGCCTCATCTTTGGCAAGCTCCTCCGGTTTTTTTCCAGATTTTTTTTCCTTTTTTTTTTTTTTTTTTTTTTTTTTTTTAAAGTCCTGCTGACCCTCGTTCTTTAAATGACGCTATCCCAAGGAGGACACCTAAAGGCAAGCCGTAATGGCCTCATCTTTGGCAAGCTCCTCCGGTTTTTTTCCAGATTTTTTTTTCCATTTTTTTTTTTTTTTTTAAGTTCTGCTGACCCTCGTTCTTTAAATGACGCTATTCCGAGGAGGACACCTAAAGGCGAGCCGTAATGGCCTCATCTTTGGCAAGCTCCTCCGGTTTTTTTCCAAATTTTTTTTCTGTTTTTTTTTTTTTTTTTTTTTAAGTTCTGCTGACCCTCGTTCTTTAAATGACGCTATCCCGAGGAGGACACCTAAAGGCGAGCCGTAATGGCCTCATCTTTGGCAAGCTCCTCCGGTTTTTTTCCAGATTTTTTTTTTTTTTAAGTTCTGCTGACCGTCGTTCTTTAAATGACCCTATCCCGAGGAGGACACCTAAAGGCGAGCCGTAATGGCCTCATCTTTGGCAAGCTCTTCCGGTTTTTTTCACAGTTTTTTTCCAGATTATTTTTCCGTTTTTTTTTTTTTTTTTTTTTTTAAGTTCTGCTGACCCTCGTTCTTTAAATGACGCTATCCCGAGGAGGACACTTAAAGGCGAGCCGTAATGGCCTCATCTTTGGCAAGCTCCTCCGATTTTTTTCCAGATTTTTTTTCCATTTATTTTATTTTATTTTTTTTAAGTTCTGCTGACCCTCGTTCTTTAAATGACGCTATCCCGAGGAGGACACCTAAAGGCAAGCCGTAATGGCCTCATCTTTGGCAAGCTCCTCCGGTTTTTTTCCAAATTTTTTTTCCGTTTTTTTTTTTTTTTTTTTTTTAAGTTCTGCTGACCCTCGTTCTTTAAATGACGCTATTCCGAGGAGGACACCTAAAGGCGAGCCGTAATGGCCTCATCTTTGGCAAGCTCCTCCGGTTTTTTTCCAGATTTTTCTTTTTTTTAAGTTCTGCTGACCGTCGTTCTTTAAATGACCCTATCCCGAGGAGGACACCTAAAGGCGAGCCGTAATGGCCTCATCTTTGGCAAGCTCTTCCGGTTTTTTTCACAGTTTTTTTCCAGATTTTTTTTCCGTTTTTTTTTTTTTTTTTTTTTTTTTTTTTTTTTTTTTTAAGTTCTGCTGACCCTCGTTCTTTAAATGACGCTATCCCGAGGAGGACACTTAAAGGCGAGCCGTAATGGCCTCATCTTTGGCAAGCTCCTCCGATTTTTTTCCAGATTTTTTTTCCGTTTATTTTATTTTATTTTTTTTAAGTTCTGCTGACCCTCGTTCTTTAAATGACGCTATCCCAAGGAGGACACCTAAAGGCAAGCCGTAATGGCCTCATCTTTGGCAAGCTCCTCCGGTTTTTTTCCAGATTTTTTTTTCCATTTTTTTTTTTTTTAAGTTCTGCTGACCCTCGTTCTTTAAATGACGCTATCCCGAGGAGGACACCTAAAGGCGAGCCGTAATGGCCTCATCTTTGGCAAGCTCCTCCGGTTTTTTTCCAAATTTTTTTTCCGTTTTTTTTTTTTTTTTTTTTTTAAGTTCTGCTGACCCTCGTTCTTTAAATGACGCTATCCCGAGGAGGACACCTAAAGGCGAGCCGTAATGGCCTCATCTTTGGCAAGCTCCTCCGGTTTTTTTCCAGATTTTTTTTTTTTTTTAAGTTCTGCTGACCGTCGTTCTTTAAATGACCCTATCCCGAAGAGGACACCTAAAGGCGAGCCGTAATGACCTCATCTTTGGCAAGCTCTTCCGGTTTTTTTCACAGTTTTTTTCCAGATTTTTTTTCCGTTTTTTTTTTTTTTTTTTTTTTTTTTTTTTTTTTTTTTTTTTTTTTTTTTTTTTTTTAAGTTCTGCTGACCCTCGTTCTTTAAATGACGCTATCCCGAGGAGGACACCTAAAGGCGAGCCGTAATAGCCTCAACTTTGGCAAGCTCCTCCGGTTTTTTTCCAGATTTTTTTTCCGTTTTTTTTTTTTTAAAGTTCTGCTGACCCTCGTTCTTTAAATGACGCTATCCTGAGGAGGACACCTAAAGGCGAGCCGTAATGGCCTCATCTTTGGCAAGCTCCTCCGGTTTTTTTCCAGATTTTTTTTTTTAAGTTCTGCTGACCGTCGTTCTTTAAATGACCCTATCCCGAGGAGGACACCTAAAGGCGAGCCGTAATGGCCTCATCTTTGGCAAGCTCCTCCGGTTTTTTTCACAGTTTTTTTCCAGATTTTTTTTCCGTTTTTTTTTTTTTTTTTTTTTTAACGTTCTGCTGACCCTTGTTCTTTAAATGACGCTATCCCGAGGAGGACACCTAAAGGCGAGCCGTAATGGCCTCATCTTTGGCAAGCTCCTCCGGTTTTTTTCCAGATTTTTTTTCCGTTTTTTTTTTTTTTTTTTAAGTTCTGCTGACCCTCGTTCTTTAAATGACGCTATCCCGAGGAGGACACCTAAAGGCGAGCTGTAATGGCCTCATCTTTGGCAAGCTCTTCCGGTTTTTTTCACAGTTTTTTCCAGATTTTTTTTCCGTTTTTTTTTTTTTTTTTTTTTTTTTTTTTTTTTTTTTTTTACTTTTCTGCTGACCCTCGTTCTTTAAATGACGCTATCCCGAGGAGGACACCTAAAGGCGAGCCGTAATGGCCTCATCTTTGGCAAGCTCCTCCGGTTTTTTTCCAGATTTTTTTTCCTTTTTTTTTTTTTTTTTTTTTTTTTTTTTAAAGTCCTGCTGACCCTCGTTCTTTAAATGACGCTATCCCAAGGAGGACACCTAAAGGCAAGCCGTAATGGCCTCATCTTTGGCAAGCTCCTCCGGTTTTTTTCCAGATTTTTTTTTCCATTTTTTTTTTTTTTTTAAGTTCTGCTGACCCTCGTTCTTTAAATGACGCTATTCCGAGGAGGACACCTAAAGGCGAGCCGTAATGGCCTCATCTTTGGCAAGCTCCTCCGGTTTTTTTCCAAATTTTTTTTCTGTTTTTTTTTTTTTTTTTTTTTTAAGTTCTGCTGACCCTCGTTCTTTAAATGACGCTATCCCGAGGAGGACACCTAAAGGCGAGCCGTAATGGCCTCATCTTTGGCAAGCTCCTCCGGTTTTTTTCCAGATTTTTTTTTTTTTTAAGTTCTGCTGACCGTCGTTCTTTAAATGACCCTATCCCGAGGAGGACACCTAAAGGCGAGCCGTAATGGCCTCATCTTTGGCAAGCTCTTCCGGTTTTTTTCACAGTTTTTTTCCAGATTATTTTTCCGTTTTTTTTTTTTTTTTTTTTTTTAAGTTCTGCTGACCCTCGTTCTTTAAATGACGCTATCCCGAGGAGGACACTTAAAGGCGAGCCGTAATGGCCTCATCTTTGGCAAGCTCCTCCGATTTTTTTCCAGATTTTTTTTCCATTTATTTTATTTTATTTTTTTTAAGTTCTGCTGACCCTCGTTCTTTAAATGACGCTATCCCGAGGAGGACACCTAAAGGCGAGCCGTAATGGCCTCATCTTTGGCAAGCTCCTCCGGTTTTTTTCCAAATTTTTTTTCCGTTTTTTTTTTTTTTTTTTTTTTAAGTTCTGCTGACCCTCGTTCTTTAAATGACGCTATTCCGAGGAGGACACCTAAAGGCGAGCCGTAATGGCCTCATCTTTGGCAAGCTCCTCCGGTTTTTTTCCAAATTTTTTTTCCGTTTTTTTTTTTTTTTTTTTTTAAGTTCTGCTGACCCTCGTTCTTTAAATGACACTATCCCGAGGAGGTCACCTAAAGGCGAGCCGTAATGGCCTCATCTTTGGCAAGCTCCTCCGGTTTTTTTCCAGATTTTTTTTTTTTTAAGTTCTGCTGACCGTCGTTCTTTAAATGACCCTATCCCGAGGAGGACACCTAAAGGCGAGCCGTAATGGCCTCATCTTTGGCAAGCTCTTCCGGTTTTTTTCACAGTTTTTTTCCAGATTTTTTTTCCGTTTTTTTTTTTTTTTTTTTTTTTTTTTTTTTTTTTTTAAGTTCTGCTGACCCTCGTTCTTTAAATGACGCTATCCCGAGGAGGACACTTAAAGGCGAGCCGTAATGGCCTCATCTTTGGCAAGCTCCTCCGATTTTTTTCCAGATTTTTTTTCTGTTTATTTTATTTTATTTTTTTTAAGTTCTGCTGACCCTCGTTCTTTAAATGACGCTATCCCAAGGAGGACACCTAAAGGCAAGCCGTAATGGCCTCATCTTTGGCAAGCTCCTCCGATTTTTTTCCAGATTTTTTTTCTGTTTATTTTATTTTATTTTTTTTAAGTTCTGCTGACCCTCGTTCTTTAAATGACGCTATCCTGAGGAGGACACCTAAAGGCGAGCCGTAATGGCCTCATCTTTGGCAAGCTCCTCCGGTTTTTTTCCAGATTTTTTTTTTTTAAGTTCTGCTGACCGTCGTTCTTTAAATGACCCTATCCCGAGGAGGACACCTAAAGGCGAGCCGTAATGGCCTCATCTTTGGCAAGCTCCTCCGGTTTTTTTCACAGTTTTTTTCCAGATTTTTTTTCCGTTTTTTTTTTTTTTTTTTTTTAACGTTCTGCTGACCCTTGTTCTTTAAATGACGCTATCCCGAGGAGGACACCTAAAGGCGAGCCGTAATGGCCTCATCTTTGGCAAGCTCCTCCGGTTTTTTTCCAGATTTTTTTTCCGTTTTTTTTTTTTTTTTAAGTTCTGCTGACCCTCGTTCTTTAAATGACGCTATCCCGAGGAGGACACCTAAAGGCGAGCCGTAATGGCCTCATCTTTGGCAAGCTCTTCCGGTTTTTTTCACAGTTTTTTCCAGATTTTTTTCCGTTTTTTTTTTTTTTTTTTTTTTTTTTTTTTTTTTTACTTTTCTGCTGACCCTCGTTCTTTAAATGACGCTATCCCGAGGAGGACACCTAAAGGCGAGCCGTAATGGCCTCATCTTTGGCAAGCTCCTCCGGTTTTTTTCCAGATTTTTTTTCCTTTTTTTTTTTTTTTTTTTTTTTTTTTTAAAGTTCTGCTGACCCTCGTTCTTTAAATGACGCTATCCCAAGGAGGACACCTAAAGGCAAGCCGTAATGGCCTCATCTTTGGCAAGCTCCTCCGGTTTTTTTCCAGATTTTTTTTTCCATTTTTTTTTTTTTTTTAAGTTCTGCTGACCCTCGTTCTTTAAATGACGCTATTCCGAGGAGGACACCTAAAGGCGAGCCGTAATGGCCTCATCTTTGGCAAGCTCCTCCGGTTTTTTTCCAAATTTTTTTTCTGTTTTTTTTTTTTTTTTTTTTAAGTTCTGCTGACCCTCGTTCTTTAAATGACGCTATCCCGAGGAGGACACCTAAAGGCGAGCCGTAATGGCCTCATCTTTGGCAAGCTCCTCCGGTTTTTTTCCAGATTTTTTTTTTTTTTTTAAGTTCTGCTGACCGTCGTTCTTTAAATGACCCTATCCCGAGGAGGACACCTAAAGACGAGCCGTAATGGCCTCATCTTTGGCAAGCTCTTCCGGTTTTTTTCACAGTTTTTTTCCAGATTATTTTTCCGTTTTTTTTTTTTTTTTTTTTTAAGTTCTGCTGACCCTCGTTCTTTAAATGACGCTATCCCGAGGAGGACACTTAAAGGCGAGCCGTAATGGCCTCATCTTTGGCAAGCTCCTCCGATTTTTTTCCAGATTTTTTTTCCGTTTATTTTATTTTATTTTTTTTAAGTTCTGCTGACCCTCGTTCTTTAAATGACGCTATCCCGAGGAGGACACCTAAAGGCGAGCCGTAATGGCCTCATCTTTGGCAAGCTCCTCCGGTTTTTTTCCAGATTTTTTTTTTTTTTTAAGTTCTGCTGACCGTCGTTCTTTAAATGACCCTATCCCGAGGAGGACACCTAAAGACGAGCCGTAATGGCCTCATCTTTGGCAAGCTCTTCCGGTTTTTTTCACAGTTTTTTTCCAGATTATTTTTCCGTTTTTTTTTTTTTTTTTTTTTTAAGTTCTGCTGACCCTCGTTCTTTAAATGACGCTATCCCGAGGAGGACACTTAAAGGCGAGCCGTAATGGCCTCATCTTTGGCAAGCTCCTCCGATTTTTTTCCAGATTTTTTTTCCGTTTATTTTATTTTATTTTTTTTAAGTTCTGCTGACCCTCGTTCTTTAAATGACGCTATCCCGAGGAGGACACCTAAAGGCGAGCCGTAATGGCCTCATCTTTGGCAAGCTCCTCCGGTTTTTTTCCAAATTTTTTTTCCGTTTTTTTTTTTTTTTTTTTTTTTAAGTTCTGCTGACCCTCGTTCTTTAAATGACGCTATCCCGAGGAGGACACCTAAAGGCGAGCCGTAATGGCCTCATCTTTGGCAAGCTCCTCCGGTTTTTTTCCAGATTTTTTTTTCCATTTTTTTTTTTTTTTTTAAGTTCTGCTGACCCTCGTTCTTTAAATGACGCTATTCCGAGGAGGACACCTAAAGGCGAGCCGTAATGGCCTCATCTTTGGCAAGCTCCTCCGGTTTTTTTCCAAATTTTTTTTCCGTTTTTTTTTTTTTTTTTTTTTAAGTTCTGCTGACCCTCGTTCTTTAAATGACACTATCCCGAGGAGGTCACCTAAAGGCGAGCCGTAATGGCCTCATCTTTGGCAAGCTCCTCCGGTTTTTTTCCAGATTTTTTTTTTTTAAGTTCTGCTGACCGTCGTTCTTTAAATGACCCTATCCCGAGGAGGACACCTAAAGGCGAGCCGTAATGGCCTCATCTTTGGCAAGCTCTTCCGGTTTTTTTCACAGTTTTTTTCCAGATTTTTTTTCCGTTTTTTTTTTTTTTTTTTTTTTTTTTTTTTTTTTTTTTTTTTAAGTTCTGCTGACCCTCGTTCTTTAAATGACGCTATCCCGAGGAGGACACTTAAAGGCGAGCCGTAATGGTCTCATCTTTGGCAAGCTCCTCCGATTTTTTTCCAGATTTTTTTTCTGTTTATTTTATTTTATTTTTTTTAAGTTCTGCTGACCCTCGTTCTTTAAATGACGCTATCCCAAGGAGGACACCTAAAGGCAAGCCGTAATGGCCTCATCTTTGGCAAGCTCCTCCGGTTTTTTTCCAGATTTTTTTTTCCATTTTTTTTTTTTTTTTAAGTTCTGCTGACCCTCGTTCTTTAAATGACGCTATCCCGAGGAGGACACCTAAAGGCGAGCCGTAATGGCCTCATCTTTGGCAAGCTCCTCCGGTTTTTTTCCAAATTTTTTTTCCGTTTTTTTTTTTTTTTTTTTTTTTAAGTTCTGCTGACCCTTGATGACAAGTCATCATATACCCTTTTTTAATAGTCTTTTCCTTCATTTTCATTTGGTTTTATACACTTTCTTGTACTCGAAGTAAGTAATTTGGAATGGAATTGCATTACTTCTCTTAATCAAACAACCACCATATAATTGATACTAAATCATGAGGTTTAGGCCAAATTTAATTGCATTTGTATGATTTGTAAACCTTGTGAATTTGGTGATACTTTGATTGGTTGTTTTGATTAATTGTAGGTGAAGAAAAGAAGAAAAGAAGAAAGCGTGGCCTAAGAAGTGTGGCTCAAAGAAGAAAAAGTTGGCCAAGAAAAGAGGAAGTGTGGTGCAACAAAACCATGAAGCTCCCTCCAAAGCTCACTAAGTGAGCGCTACACTTATCCTCAAGGGACCAAGGCATAAAGCTCAGCTCACTTTGTGAGCTGAGCACAACATGAAGGCAAAAAAATAAGGAAAAGAAGACCAAGCTCAGCTCACAAAGTGAGCATTATCGAGAGCGCTAAGGAAGAAATTCAAAGAAAAATGATTTGCAAATGCATGCTCCAAGGCTTGAACCCATGACCCAAGGGAGAGTGTGGAGCGCTCCTTGCAAGGAAAATAAGCCAAAATTGGCCAAAATGCTACCAGCAAGTCTCGAACACGGAGGCTTCAGCAAGGAAGGTGCACTCCCAGCACCACTGGAGCGCTACCTTGAAAGATGTCCAAGACTTGGCACGCGAAATATTTTAAGGGATCAAGGCGCACAATTTGGCACTAGCGCTCAGCTCACAAAGTGAGCTGAGTTCTCCCCTGATGCACCCAGCAACACGCACGCTACCATTCCTCACACTAAGTGCCAAAGCTCAGCTCACTTTGTGAGCTGAGCACTCCCCTGGAAGCAATTTCTTCATGGGCTGAAAATTCAACCAAAAATCCAATTTAATTCAAATCTTCACCAAATCAAAAGCCCATCCAAATTCCAATATCCAAGAATAGAAAGTGTATAAATAGGAGTTAGTTTGATGTAATTAGGGAGCTGAATTTTACTTTTGAATTTTCCTTTCATTTTCATTTTGAGCTTTTAGTTTTGAATTTAGATTTCAGAGAACTTGGGAGGAGAATTGATCTCTCTTCTTCTTGGTTCTTGCTTGAACACTCTTTAATTTTCTTGCTTTGGATCTTTGGTGGAGAATTGAAGAAATTCTGTTTCAATCTCACCTTGAGATCCCTTGTTTATTTTCTTTCTGCATAATTGAATTTGAATTTCTGTTTACTGCTTCTTCATCTACTTTGTTTCTGCAATTTACTTTTCTTTGTTTCTTTTGCAATTGCTCTTGTTGGATCAAGGAAGGATTTGAGATCTAGACTTGTTATCTAGTCTCTTCCACTCCTGAGATCTCAACCCCTTTTAATTTGCTGCACTTAAGCACTGCTTCCTAGTTCTTTAAATTCTCAAGTCATTTTACTTTTCTGTTAAGATCTACTTCACTGCGCTTCAATTTTCTCTTTTATGTTTAATGCCATTTACTTGTTTCTTGTCTAATTCCTGCAAGTCCACGTCCCAATCCCTTTTATGATTCAAGCAATTTACATTTCTTGCACTTTAAGCTTCTGTTATTTACATTTCTTGCAAGTTAAGTTTCTGCACCTTATTTTACATGTTCTTTAAGATTCAGTATCTTTATTTTCCTGCTCTTTAGTTTACTGCAATTTTCCCTTTCCCTTTTACATTCTAAGCAGTTTAGTTTCTGTTAATCACAAACACTCAACCAATACTTGATTCGCTTGACTAAATCAACCACTAAACTAAAATTGCTCAATCCTTCAATCCCTGTGGGATCGACCTCACTCATGTGAGTTATTATTACTTGATGCGACCCGGTACACTTGCCGGTTAGATTTGTGTGTTTTGGTGGTTAATTTATTTTTCACCAAAATACTCATCAACCCTCGTTCTTTAAATGACGCTATCCCGAGGAGGACACCTAAAGGCGAGCCGTAATGGCCACATCTTTGGCAAACTCCTCCGGTTTTTTTCCAGATTTTTTTTTTTTTTAAGTTCTGCTGACCGTCGTTCTTTAAATGACCCTATCCCGAGGAGGACACCTAAAGGCGAGCCGTAATGGCCTCATCTTTGGCAAGCTCTTCCGGTTTTTTTCACAGTTTTTTTCCAGATTTTTTTTCCGTTTTTTTTTTTTTTTTTTTTTTTTTTTTTAAGTTCTGCTGACCCTCGTTCTTTAAATGACGCTATCCCGAGGAGGACACTTAAAGGCGAGCCGTAATGGCCTCATCTTTGGCAAGCTCCTCCGATTTTTTTCCAGATTTTTTTTCCGTTTATTTTATTTTATTTTTTTTAAGTTCTGCTGACCCTCGTTCTTTAAATGACGCTATCCCGAGGAGGACACCTAAAGGCGAGCCGTAATGGCCTCATCTTTGGCAAGCTCCTCCGGTTTTTTTCCAGATTTTTTTTTCCGTTTTTGTTTTTTTTGTTTTTTTTGTTTTTTTTACGTTCTGCTGACCCTCGTTCTTTAAATGACGCTATCCCGAGGAGGACATCTAAAGGCGAGCCGTAATGGCCTCATCTTTGGCAAGCTCCTCCGGTTTTTTTCCAGATTTTTTTTTTCCGTTTTTGTTTTTTTTTTTTTTTTTTTTTTACGTTCTGCTGACCCTCGTTCTTTAAATGACGCTATCCCGAGGAGGACACCTAAAGGCGAGCCGTACTGGCCTCATCTTTGGCAAGCTCCTCCGATTTTTTTCCAGATTTTTTATCCGTTTATTTTATTTTATTTTTTTTAAGTTCTGCTGACCCTCGTTCTTTAAATGACGCTATCCCGAGGAGGACACCTAAAGGCGAGCCGTAATGGCCTCATCTTTGGCAAGCTCCTCCGATTTTTTTCCAGATTTTTTTTCCGTTTATTTTATTTTATTTTTTTTAAGTTCTGCTGACCCTCGTTCTTTAAATGACGCTATCCCGAGGAGGACACCTAAAGGCGAGCCGTAATGGCCTCATCTTTGGCAAGCTCCTCCGGTTTTTTTCCAGATTTTTTTTTCCGTTTTTGTTTTTTTTTTTTTTTTTGTTTTTTTTTTTTTTTTTTTGTTTTTTTTTTTTTTTTTTACGTTCTGCTGACCCTCGTTCTTTAAATGACGCTATCCCGAGGAGGACACCTAAAGGCGAGCCGTAATGGCCTCATCTTTGGCAAGCTCCTCCGGTTTTTTTCCAGATTTTTTTTTCCGTTTTTGTTTTTTTTTTTTTTTTTTACGTTCTGCTGACCCTCGTTCTTTAAATGACGCTATCCCGAGGAGGACACCTAAAGGCGAGCCGTAATGGCCTCATCTTTGGCAAGCTCCTCCGGTTTTTTTCCAGATTTTTTTTCCGTTTTTTTTTTTTTTTTTTTTTTTTTTTTTTTTTTTTTTTTTTTTTTTTTTAAAGTTCTGCTGACCCTCGTTCTTTAAATGACGCTATCCCAAGGAGGACACCTAAAGGCGAGCCGTAATGGCCTCATCTTTGGCAAGCTCCTCCGGTTTTTTTCCAGATTTTTTTTTCCATTTTTTTTTTTTTTTTTTTAAGTTCTGCTGACCCTCGTTCTTTAAATGACGCTATCCCGAGGAGGACACCTAAAGGCGAGCCGTAATGGCCTCATCTTTGGCAAGCTCTTCCGGTTTTTTTCACAGTTTTTTCCAGATTTTTTTTCCGTTTTTTTTTTTTTTTTTTTTTTTTTTTTTTTTTTTTACTTTTCTGCTGACCCTCGTTCTTTAAATGACGCTATCCCGAGGAGGACACCTAAAGGCGAGCCGTAATGGCCTCATCTTTGGCAAGCTCCTCCGGTTTTTTTCCAGATTTTTTTTCCTTTTTTTTTTTTTTTTTTTTTTTTTTTTTTAAAGTTCTGCTGACCCTCGTTCTTTAAATGACGCTATCCCAAGGAGGACACCTAAAGGCAAGCCGTAATGGCCTCATCTTTGGCAAGCTCCTCCGGTTTTTTTCCAGATTTTTTTTTCCATTTTTTTTTTTTTTTTTTAAGTTCTGCTGACCCTCGTTCTTTAAATGACGCTATTCCGAGGAGGACACCTAAAGGCGAGCCGTAATGGCCTCATCTTTGGCAAGCTCCTCCGGTTTTTTTCCAAATTTTTTTTCTGTTTTTTTTTTTTTTTTTTTTTTAAGTTCTGCTGACCCTCGTTCTTTAAATGACGCTATCCCGAGGAGGACACCTAAAGGCGAGCCGTAATGGCCTCATCTTTGGCAAGCTCCTCCGGTTTTTTTCCAGATTTTTTTTTTTTTTTTAAGTTCTGCTGACCGTCGTTCTTTAAATGACCCTATCCCGAGGAGGACACCTAAAGACGAGCCGTAATGGCCTCATCTTTGGCAAGCTCTTCCGGTTTTTTTCACAGTTTTTTTCCAGATTATTTTTCCGTTTTTTTTTTTTTTTTTTTTTTTTTAAGTTCTGCTGACCCTCGTTCTTTAAATGACGCTATCCCGAGGAGGACACTTAAAGGCGAGCCGTAATGGCCTCATCTTTGGCAAGCTCCTCCGATTTTTTTCCAGATTTTTTTTCCGTTTATTTTATTTTATTTTTTTTAAGTTCTGCTGACCCTCGTTCTTTAAATGACGCTATCCCGAGGAGGACACCTAAAGGCGAGCCGTAATGGCCTCATCTTTGGCAAGCTCCTCCGGTTTTTTTCCAAATTTTTTTCCGTTTTTTTTTTTTTTTTTTTTTTAAGTTCTGCTGACCCTCGTTCTTTAAATGACGCTATCCCGAGGAGGACACCTAAAGGCGAGCCGTAATGGCCTCATCTTTGGCAAGCTCCTCCGGTTTTTTTCCAGATTTTTTTTTCCATTTTTTTTTTTTTTTTAAGTTCTGCTGACCCTCGTTCTTTAAATGACGCTATTCCGAGGAGGACACCTAAAGGCGAGCCGTAATGGCCTCATCTTTGGCAAGCTCCTCCGGTTTTTTTCCAAATTTTTTTTCCGTTTTTTTTTTTTTTTTTTTTTTAAGTTCTGCTGACCCTCGTTCTTTAAATGACACTATCCCGAGGAGGTCACCTAAAGGCGAGCCGTAATGGCCTCATCTTTGGCAAGCTCCTCCGGTTTTTTTCCAGATTTTTTTTTTTTTAAGTTCTGCTGACCGTCGTTCTTTAAATGACCCTATCCCGAGGAGGACACCTAAAGGCGAGCCGTAAAGGCCTCATCTTTGGCAAGCTCTTCCGGTTTTTTTCACAGTTTTTTTCCAGATTTTTTTTCCGTTTTTTTTTTTTTTTTTTTTTTTTTTTTTTTTTTTTTTTAAGTTCTGCTGACCCTCGTTCTTTAAATGACGCTATCCCGAGGAGGACACTTAAAGGCGAGCCGTAATGGTCTCATCTTTGGCAAGCTCCTCCGATTTTTTTCCAGATTTTTTTTCTGTTTATTTTATTTTATTTTTTTTAAGTTCTGCTGACCCTCGTTCTTTAAATGACGCTATCCCAAGGAGGACACCTAAAGGCAAGCCGTAATGGCCTCATCTTTGGCAAGCTCCTCCGGTTTTTTTCCAGATTTTTTTTTCCATTTTTTTTTTTTTTTTAAGTTCTGCTGACCCTCGTTCTTTAAATGACGCTATCCCGAGGAGGACACCTAAAGGCGAGCCGTAATGGCCTCATCTTTGGCAAGCTCCTCCGGTTTTTTTCCAAATTTTTTTTCCGTTTTTTTTTTTTTTTTTTTTTTTAAGTTCTGCTGACCCTCGTTCTTTAAATGACGCTATCCCGAGGAGGACACCTAAAGGCGAGCCGTAATGGCCACATCTTTGGCAAACTCCTCCGGTTTTTTTCCAGATTTTTTTTTTTTTTAAGTTCTGCTGACCGTCGTTCTTTAAATGACCCTATCCCGAGGAGGACACCTAAAGGCGAGCCGTAATGGCCTCATCTTTGGCAAGCTCTTCCGGTTTTTTTCACAGTTTTTTTCCAGATTTTTTTTCCGTTTTTTTTTTTTTTTTTTTTTTTTTTTAAGTTCTGCTGACCCTCGTTCTTTAAATGACGCTATCCCGAGGAGGACACTTAAAGGCGAGCCGTAATGGCCTCATCTTTGGCAAGCTCCTCCGATTTTTTTCCAGATTTTTTTTCCGTTTATTTTATTTTATTTTTTTTAAGTTCTGCTGACCCTCGTTCTTTAAATGACGCTATCCCGAGGAGGACACCTAAAGGCGAGCCGTAATGGCCTCATCTTTGGCAAGCTCCTCCGGTTTTTTTCCAGATTTTTTTTTCCGTTTTTGTTTTTTTTGTTTTTTTTTTTTTTTTACGTTCTGCTGACCCTCGTTCTTTAAATGACGCTATCCCGAGGAGGACATCTAAAGGCGAGCCGTAATGGCCTCATCTTTGGCAAGCTCCTCCGGTTTTTTTCCAGATTTTTTTTTTCCGTTTTTGTTTTTTTTTTTTTTTTTTTTTTTTACGTTCTGCTGACCCTCGTTCTTTAAATGACGCTATCCCGAGGAGGACACCTAAAGGCGAGCCGTACTGGCCTCATCTTTGGCAAGCTCCTCCGATTTTTTTCCAGATTTTTTATCCGTTTATTTTATTTTATTTTTTTTAAGTTCTGCTGACCCTCGTTCTTTAAATGACGCTATCCCGAGGAGGACACCTAAAGGCGAGCCGTAATGGCCTCATCTTTGGCAAGCTCCTCCGATTTTTTTCCAGATTTTTTTTCCGTTTATTTTATTTTATTTTTTTTAAGTTCTGCTGACCCTCGTTCTTTAAATGACGCTATCCCGAGGAGGACACCTAAAGGCGAGCCGTAATGGCCTCATCTTTGGCAAGCTCCTCCGGTTTTTTTCCAGATTTTTTTTTCCGTTTTTGTTTTTTTTTTTTTTTTTGTTTTTTTTTTGTTTTTTTTTTTTGTTTTTTTTTTACGTTCTGCTGACCCTCGTTCTTTAAATGACGCTATCCCGAGGAGGACACCTAAAGGCGAGCCGTAATGGCCTCATCTTTGGCAAGCTCCTCCGGTTTTTTTCCAGATTTTTTTTTCCGTTTTTGTTTTTTTTTTTTTTTTTACGTTCTGCTGACCCTCGTTCTTTAAATGACGCTATCCCGAGGAGGACACCTAAAGGCGAGCCGTAATGGCCTCATCTTTGGCAAGCTCCTCCGGTTTTTTTCCAGATTTTTTTTCCGTTTTTTTTTTTTTTTTTTTTTTTTTTTTTTTTTTTTTTTAAAGTTCTGCTGACCCTCGTTCTTTAAATGACGCTATCCCAAGGAGGACACCTAAAGGCGAGCCGTAATGGCCTCATCTTTGGCAAGCTCCTCCGGTTTTTTTCCAAATTTTTTTTCGTTTTTTTTTTTTTTTTTTTTTTTATATTTAAGTTCTGCTGACCCTCGTTCTTTAAGTGACGCTATCCCGAGGAGGACGCCTAAAGGCGAGCCATAATGGCCTCATCTTTGGCAAGCTCCTCCGGTTTTTTTCCAGATTTTTTTTCCGTTTTTTTTTTTTTTAAAGTTCTGCTGACCCTCGTTCTTTAAATGACGCTATCCTGAGGAGGACACCTAAAGGCGAGCCGTAATGGCCTCATCTTTGGCAAGCTCCTCCGGTTTTTTTCCAGATTTTTTTTTTTTTTAAGTTCTGCTGACCGTCGTTCTTTAAATGACCCTATCCCGAGGAGGACACCTAAAGGCGAGCCGTAATGGCCTCATCTTTGGCAAGCTCCTCCGGTTTTTTTCACAGTTTTTTTCCAGATTTTTTTTCCGTTTTTTTTTTTTTTTTTTTTTTTAACGTTCTGCTGACCCATGTTCTTTAAATGACGCTATCCCGAGGAGGACACCTAAAGGCGAGCCGTAATGGCCTCATCTTTGGCAATCTCCTCCGGTTTTTTTCCAGATTTTTTTTCCGTTTTTTTTTTTTTAAGTTCTGCTGACCCTCGTTCTTTAAATGACGCTATCCCGAGGAGGACACCTAAAGGCGAGCCGTAATGGACTCATCTTTGGCAAGCTCTTCCGGTTTTTTTCACAGTTTTTTCCAGATTTTTTTTCCGTTTTTTTTTTTTTTTTTTTTTTTTTTTACTTTTCTGCTGACCCTCGTTCTTTAAATGACGCTATCCCGAGGAGGACACTTAAAGGCGAGCCGTAATGGCCTCATCTTTGGCAAGCTCCTCCGATTTTTTTCCAGATTTTTTTTCTGTTTATTTTATTTTATTTTTTTTAAGTTCTGCTGACCCTCGTTCTTTAAATGACGCTATCCCAAGGAGGACACCTAAAGGCAAGCCGTAATGGCCTCATCTTTGGCAAGCTCCTCCGGTTTTTTTCCAGATTTTTTTTTCCATTTTTTTTTTTTTTTTTAAGTTCTGCTGACCCTCGTTCTTTAAATGACGCTATCCCGAGGAGGACACCTAAAGGCGAGCCGTAATGGCCTCATCTTTGGCAAGCTCCTCCGGTTTTTTTCCAGATTTTTTTTTTTTTTTAAGTTCTGCTGACCGTCGTTCTTTAAATGACCCTATCCCGAGGAGGACACCTAAAGGCGAGCCGTAATGGCCTCATCTTTGGCAAGCTCTTCCGGTTTTTTTCACAGTTTTTTTCCAGATTTTTTTTCCGTTTTTTTTTTTTTTTTTTTTTTTTTTTTTTTTTTTTTTTTTTTTTTTAAGTTCTGCTGACCCTCGTTCTTTAAATGACGCTATCCCGAGGAGGACACTTAAAGGCGAGCCGTAATGGCCTCATCTTTGGCAAGCTCCTCCGATTTTTTTCCAGATTTTTTTTCCGTTTATTTTATTTTATTTTTTTTAAGTTCTGCTGACCCTCGTTCTTTAAATGACGCTATCCCGAGGAGGACACCTAAAGGCGAGCCGTAATGGCCTCATCTTTGGCAAGCTCCTCCGGTTTTTTTCCAGATTTTTTTTTCCGTTTTTGTTTTTTTTTTTTTTTTTTTTGTTTTTTTTTTTTTTTTTACGTTCTGCTGACCCTCGTTCTTTAAATCACGCTATCCCGAGGAGGACAACTAAAGGCGAGCCGTAATGGCCTCATCTTTGGCAAGCTCTTCCGGTTTTTTTCCAAATTTTTTTTCGTTTTTTTTTTTTTTTTTTTTTATATATTTAAGTTCTGCTGACCCTCGTTCTTTAAATGACGCTATCCCGAGGAGGACGCCTAAAGGCGAGCCATAATGGCCTCATCTTTGGCAAGCTCCTCCGGTTTTTTTCCAGATTTTTTTTCCGTTTTTTTTTTTTTTAAAGTTCTGCTGACCCTCGTTCTTTAAATGACGCTATCCTGAGGAGGACACCTAAAGGCGAGCCGTAATGGCCTCATCTTTGGCAAGCTCCTCCGGTTTTTTTCCAGATTTTTTTTTTTTTTAAGTTCTGCTGACCGTCGTTCTTTAAATGACCCTATCCCGAGGAGGACACCTAAAGGCGAGCCGTAATGGCCTCATCTTTGGCAAGCTCCTCCGGTTTTTTTCACAGTTTTTTTCCAGATTTTTTTTCCGTTTTTTTTTTTTTTTTTTTTTTAACGTTCTGCTGACCCTTGTTCTTTAAATGACGCTATCCCGAGGAGGACACCTAAAGGCGAGCCGTAATGGCCTCATCTTTGGCAAGCTCCTCCGGTTTTTTTCCAGATTTTTTTTCCGTTTTTTTTTTTTTTTTTAAGTTCTGCTGACCCTCGTTCTTTAAATGACGCTATCCCGAGGAGGACACCTAAAGGCGAGCCGTAATGGCCTCATCTTTGGCAAGCTCTTCCGATTTTTTTCACAGTTTTTTCCAGATTTTTTTTCCGTTTCTTTTTTTTTTTTTTTTTTTTTTTTTTTTTTACTTTTCTGCTGACCCTCGTTCTTTAAATGACGCTATCCCGAGGAGGACACTTAAAGGCGAGCCGTAATGGCCTTATCTTTGGCAAGCTCCTCCGATTTTTTTCCAGATTTTTTTTCTGTTTATTTTATTTTATTTTTTTTAAGTTCTGCTGACCCTCGTTCTTTAAATGACGCTATCCCAAGGAGGACACCTAAAGGCAAGCCGTAATGGCCTCATCTTTGGCAAGCTCCTCCGGTTTTTTTCCAGATTTTTTTTTCCATTTTTTTTTTTTTTAAGTTCTGCTGACCCTCGTTCTTTAAATGACGCTATCCCGAGGAGGACACCTAAAGGCGAGCCGTAATGGCCTCATCTTTGGCAAGCTCCTCCGGTTTTTTTCCAAATTTTTTTCCGTTTTTTTTTTTTTTTTTTTTTTTTTAAGTTCTGCTGACCCTCGTTCTTTAAATGACGCTATCCCGAGGAGGACACCTAAAGGCGAGCCGTAATGGCCTCATCTTTGGCAAGCTCCTCCGATTTTTTTCCAGATTTTTTTTCTGTTTATTTTATTTTATTTTTTTTAAGTTCTGCTGACCCTCGTTCTTTAAATGACGCTATCCCAAGGAGGACACCTAAAGGCAAGCCGTAATGGCCTCATCTTTGGCAAACTCCTCCGGTTTTTTTCCAGATTTTTTTTTCCATTTTTTTTTTTTTTAAGTTCTGCTGACCCTCGTTCTTTAAATGACGCTATCCCGAGGAGGACACCTAAAGGCGAGCCGTAATGGCCTCATCTTTGGCAAGCTCCTCCGGTTTTTTTCCAAATTTTTTTTCCGTTTTTTTTTTTTTTTTTTTTTAAGTTCTGCTGACCCTCGTTCTTTAAATGACGCTATCCCGAGGAGGACACCTAAAGGCGAGCCGTAATGGCCTCATCTTTGGCAAGCTCCTCCGGTTTTTTTCCAGATTTTTTTTTTTTTTAAGTTCTGCTGACCCTCGTTCTTTAAATGACGCTATCCCGAGGAGGACACTTAAAGGCGAGCCGTAATGGCCTCATCTTTGGCAAGCTCCTCCGATTTTTTTCAAGATTTTTTTTCCGTTTATTTTATTTTATTTTTTTTAAGTTCTGCTGACCCTCGTTCTTTAAATGACGCTATCCCGAGGAGGACACCTAAAGGCGAGCCGTAATGGCCTCATCTTTGGCAAGCTCCTCCGGTTTTTTTCCAGATTTTTTTTTCCGTTTTTGTTTTTTTTTTTTTTTTTTTTTTGTTTTTTTTTTTTTTTTACGTTCTGCTGACCCTCGTTCTTTAAATCACGCTATCCCGAGGAGGACACCTAAAGGCGAGCCGTAATGGCCTCATCTTTGGCAAGCTCCTCCGGTTTTTTTCCAAATTTTTTTTCGTTTTTTTTTTTTTTTTTTTTTTTTTTTATATTTAAGTTCTGCTGACCCTCGTTCTTTAAATGACGCTATCCCGAGGAGGACGCCTAAAGGCGAGCCATAATGGCCTCATCTTTGGCAAGCTCCTCCGGTTTTTTTCCAGATTTTTTTTCCGTTTTTTTTTTTTTAAAGTTCTGCTGACCCTCGTTCTTTAAATGACGCTATCCTGAGGAGGACACCTAAAGGCGAGCCGTAATGGCCTCATCTTTGGCAAGCTCCTCCGGTTTTTTTCCAGATTTTTTTTTTTTTTAAGTTCTGCTGACCGTCGTTCTTTAAATGACCCTATCCCGAGGAGGACACCTAAAGGCGAGCCGTAATGGCCTCATCTTTGGCAAGCTCCTCCGGTTTTTTTCACAGTTTTTTTCCAGATTTTTTTTCCGTTTTTTTTTTTTTTTTTTTTTTTTTAACGTTCTGCTGACCCTTGTTCTTTAAATGACGCTATCCCGAGGAGGACACCTAAAGGCGAGCCGTAATGGCCTCATCTTTGGCAAGCTCCTCCGGTTTTTTTCCAGATTTTTTTTCCGTTTTTTTTTTTTTTTTTTAAGTTCTGCTGACCCTCGTTCTTTAAATGACGCTATCCCGAGGAGGACACCTAAAGGCGAGCCGTAATGGCCTCATCTTTGGCAAGCTCTTCCGATTTTTTTCACAGTTTTTTCCAGATTTTTTTTCCGTTTTTTTTTTTTTTTTTTTTTTTACTTTTCTGCTGACCCTCGTTCTTTAAATGACGCTATCCCGAGGAGGACACTTAAAGGCGAGCCGTAATGGCCTTATCTTTGGCAAGCTCCTCCGATTTTTTTCCAGATTTTTTTTCTGTTTATTTTATTTTATTTTTTTTAAGTTCTGCTGACCCTCGTTCTTTAAATGACGCTATCCCAAGGAGGACACCTAAAGGCAAGCCGTAATGGCCTCATCTTTGGCAAGCTCCTCCGGTTTTTTTCCAAATTTTTTTTTCCATTTTTTTTTTTTTTAAGTTCTGCTGACCCTCGTTCTTTAAATGACGCTATCCCGAGGAGGACACCTAAAGGCGAGCCGTAATGGCCTCATCTTTGGCAAGCTCCTCCGGTTTTTTTCCAAATTTTTTTTCCGTTTTTTTTTTTTTTTTTTTTTTAAGTTCTGCTGACCCTCGTTCTTTAAATGACGCTATCCCGAGGAGGACACCTAAAGGCGAGCCGTAATGGCCTCATCTTTGGCAAGCTCCTCCGGTTTTTTTCCAGATTTTTTTTTTTTTAAGTTCTGCTGACCGTCGTTCTTTAAATGACCCTATCCCGAGGAGGACACCTAAAGGCGAGCCGTAATGGCCTCATCTTTGGCAAGCTCTTCCGGTTTTTTTCACAGTTTTTTTCCAGATTTTTTTTCCGTTTTTTTTTTTTTTTTTTTTTTTTTTTTTTTTAAGTTCTGCTGACCCTCGTTCTTTAAATGACGCTATCCCGAGGAGGACACTTAAAGGCGAGCCGTAATGGCCTCATCTTTGGCAAGCTCCTCCGATTTTTTTCCAGATTTTTTTTCCGTTTATTTTATTTTATTTTTTTTAAGTTCTGCTGACCCTCGTTCTTTAAATGACGCTATCCCGAGGAGGACACCTAAAGGCGAGCCGTAATGGCCTCATCTTTGGCAAGCTCCTCCGGTTTTTTTCCAGATTTTTTTTTCCGTTTTTGTTTTTTTGTTTTTTTTTTGTTTTTTTTTGTTTTTTTTTGTTTTTTTTTGTTTTTGTTTTTTTTTTTTTTTTTTTTTTTTTTTACGTTCTGCTGACCCTCGTTCTTTAAATGACGCTATCCCGAGGAGGACACCTAAAGGCGAGCCGTAATGGCCTCATCTTTGGCAAGCTCCTCCGGTTTTTTTCCAGATTTTTTTTTCCGTTTTTGTTTTTTTTTTTTTTTTTTTTTTTACGTTCTGCTGACCCTCGTTCTTTAAATGACGCTATCCCGAGGAGGACACCTAAAGGCGAGCCGTAATGGCCTCATCTTTGGCAAGCTCCTCCGATTTTTTTCCAGATTTTTTTTCCGTTTATTTTATTTTATTTTTTTTAAGTTCTGCTGACCCTCGTTCTTTAAATGACGCAATCCCGAGGAGGACACCTAAAGGCGAGCCGTAATGGCCTCATCTTTGGCAAGCTCCTCCGGTTTTTTTCCAGATTTTTTTTTCCGTTTTTTTTTTTTTTTTTTTTTTTTTTTTTTTTTTTTTTTTTTTTTTTTTTTTACGTTCTGCTGACCCTCGTTCTTTAAATGACGCTATCCCGAGGAGGACACCTAAAGGCGAGCCGTAATGGCCTCATCTTTGGCAAGCTCCTCCGGTTTTTTTCACAGTTTTTTTCCAGATTTTTTTTTCCGTTTTTGTTTTTTTTTTTTTTTTTTTTTTTTTTTTTTTTTTTTTACGTTCTGCTGACCCTCGTTCTTTAAATGACGCTATCCCGAGGAGGACACCTAAAGGCGAGCCGTAATGGCCTCATCTTTGGCAAGCTCCTCCGGTTTTTTTCCAGATTTTTTTTCCGTTTTTTTTTTTTTTTTTTTTTTTTTTTTTTTTTTTTAAAGTTCTGCTGACCCTCGTTCTTTAAATGACGCTATCCCAAGGAGGACACCTAAAGGCGAGCCGTAATGGCCTCATCTTTGGCAAGCTCCTCCGGTTTTTTTCCAAATTTTTTTTCGTTTTTTTTTTTTTTTTTTTTATATTTAAGTTCTGCTGACCCTCGTTCTTTAAATGACGCTATCCCGAGGAGGACGCCTAAAGGCGAGCCATAATGGCCTCATCTTTGGCAAGCTCCTCCGGTTTTTTTCCAGATTTTTTTTCCGTTTTTTTTTTTTTTAAAGTTCTGCTGACCCTCGTTCTTTAAATGACGCTATCCTGAGGAGGACACCTAAAGGCGAGCCGTAATGGCCTCATCTTTGGCAAGCTCCTCCGGTTTTTTTCCAGATTTTTTTTTTTTAAGTTCTGCTGACCGTCGTTCTTTAAATGACCCTATCCCGAGGAGGACACCTAAAGGCGAGCCGTAATGGCCTCATCTTTGGCAAGCTCGTCCGGTTTTTTTCACAGTTTTTTTCCAGATTTTTTTTCCGTTTTTTTTTTTTTTTTTTTTTTAACGTTCTGCTGACCCTTGTTCTTTAAATGACGCTATCCCGAGGAGGACACCTAAAGGCGAGCCGTAATGGCCTCATCTTTGGCAAGCTCCTCCGGTTTTTTTCTAGATTTTTTTTCCGTTTTTTTTTTTTTTTTTAAGTTCTGCTGACCCTCGTTCTTTAAATGACGCTATCCCGAGGAGGACACCTAAAGGCGAGCCGTAATGGCCTCATCTTTGGCATGCTCTTCCGGTTTTTTTCACAGTTTTTTCCAGATTTTTTTTCCGTTTTTTTTTTTTTTTTTTTTTTTTTTTACTTTTCTGCTGACCCTCGTTCTTTAAATGACGCTATCCCGAGGAGGACACCTAAAGGCGAGCCGTAATGGCCTCATCTTTGGCAAGCTCCTCCGGTTTTTTTCCAGATTTTTTTTCCGTTTTTTTTTTTTTTTTTTTTTTTTTTTTTTTTTTTAAAGTTCTGCTGACCCTCGTTCTTTAAATGACGCTATCCCAAGGAGGACACCTAAAGGCGAGCCGTAATGGCCTCATCTTTGGCAAGCTCCTCCGGTTTTTTTCCAGATTTTTTTTTCCATTTTTTTTTTTTTTTTTTAAGTTCTGCTGACCCTCGTTCTTTAAATGACGCTATTCCGAGGAGGACACCTAAAGGCGAGCCGTAATGGCCTCATCTTTGGCAAGCTCCTCCGGTTTTTTTCCAGATTTTTTTTCCGTTTTTTTTTTTTTTTTTAAGTTCTGCTGACCCTCGTTCTTTAAATGACGCTATCCCGAGGAGGACACCTAAAAGCGAGCCGTAATGGCCTCATCTTTGGCAAGCTCCTCCGATTTTTTTCCAGATTTTTTTTCTGTTTATTTTATTTTATTTTTTTTAAGTTCTGCTGACCCTCGTTCTTTAAATGACGCTATCCCAAGGAGGACACCTAAAGGCAAGCCGTAATGGCCTCATCTTTGGCAAGCTCCTCCGGTTTTTTTCCAGATTTTTTTTTCCATTTTTTTTTTTTTTTTTAAGTTCTGCTGACCCTCGTTCTTTAAATGACGCTATCCCGAGGAGGACACCTAAAGGCGAGCCGTAATGGCCTCATCTTTGGCAAGCTCCTCCGGTTTTTTTCCAAATTTTTTTTCCGTTTTTTTTTTTTTTTTTTTTTTTAAGTTCTGCTGACCCTCGTTCTTTAAATGACGCTATCCCGAGGAGGACACCTAAAGGCGAGCCGTAATGGCCTCATCTTTGGCAAGCTCCTCCGGTTTTTTTCCAGATTTTTTTTTTTTTAAGTTCTGCTGACCGTCGTTCTTTAAATGACCCTATCCCGAGGAGGACACCTAAAGGCGAGCAGTAATGGCCTCATCTTTGGCAAGCTCTTCCGGTTTTTTTCACAGTTTTTTTCCAGATTTTTTTTCCGTTTTTTTTTTTTTTTTTTTTTTTTTTTTAAGTTCTGCTGACCCTCGTTCTTTAAATGACGCTATCCCGAGGAGGACACTTAAAGGCGAGCCGTAATGGCCTCATCTTTGGCAAGCTCCTCCGATTTTTTTCCAGATTTTTTTTCCGTTTATTTTATTTTATTTTTTTTAAGTTCTGCTGACCCTCGTTCTTTAAATGACGCTATCCCGAGGAGGACACTTAAAGGCGAGCCGTAATGGCCTCATCTTTGGCAAGCTCCTCCGATTTTTTTCCAGATTTTTTTTCCGTTTATTTTATTTTATTTTTTTTAAGTTCTGCTGACCCTCGTTCTTTAAATGACGCTATCCCGAGGAGGACACCTAAAGGCGAGCCGTAATGGCCTCATCTTTGGCAAGCTCCTCCGGTTTTTTTCCAGATTTTTTTTTCCGTTTTTGTTTTTGTTTTTTGTTTTTTTTTTTTTTTTTTTTTTACGTTCTGCTGACCCTCGTTCTTTAAATGACGCTATCCCGAGGAGGACACCTAAAGGCGAGCCGTAATGGCCTCATCATTGGCAAGCTCCTCCGGTTTTTTTCCAGATTTTTTTTTCCGTTTTTGTTTTTTTTTTTTTTTTTTTTTTTACGTTCTGCTGACCCTCGTTCTTTAAATGACGCTATCCCGAGGAGGACACCTAAAGGCGAGCCGTAATGGCCTCATCTTTGGCAAGCTCCTCCGATTTTTTTCCAGATTTTTTTTCCGTTTATTTTATTTTATTTTTTTTAAGTTCTGCTGACCCTCGTTCTTTAAATGACGCTATCCCGAGGAGGACACCTAAAGGCGAGCCGTAATGGCCTCATCTTTGGCAAGCTCCTCCGGTTTTTTTCCAGATTTTTTTTTCCGTTTTTTTTTTTTTTTTTTTTTTTTTTTTTTTTTTTTTTTTTTTTTTTTACGTTCTGCTGACCCTCGTTCTTTAAATGACGCTATCCCGAGGAGGACACCTAAAGGCGAGCCGTAATGGCCTCATCTTTGGCAAGCTCCTCCGGTTTTTTTCCAGATTTTTTTTTCCGTTTTTGTTTTTTTTTTTTTTTTTTTTTTTTTTACGTTCTGCTGACCCTCGTTCTTTAAATGACGCTATCCCGAGGAGGACACCTAAAGGCGAGCCGTAATGGCCTCATCTTTGGCAAGCTCCTCCGGTTTTTTTCCAGATTTTTTTTCCGTTTTTTTTTTTTTTTTTTTTTTTTTTTTTTTTTTTTAAAGTTCTGCTGACCCTCGTTCTTTAAATGACGCTATCCCAAGGAGGACACCTAAAGGCGAGCCGTAATGGCCTCATCTTTGGCAAGCTCCTCCGGTTTTTTTCCAAATTTTTTTTCGTTTTTTTTTTTTTTTTTTTTATATTTAAGTTCTGCTGACCCTCGTTCTTTAAATGACGCTATCCCGAGGAGGACGCCTAAAGGCGTGCCATAATGGCCTCATCTTTGGCAAGCTCCTCCGGTTTTTTTCCAGATTTTTTTTCCGTTATTTTTTTTTTAAAGTTCTGCTGACCCTCGTTCTTTAAATGACGCTATCCTGAGGAGGACACCTAAAGGCGAGCCGTAATGGCCTCATCTTTGGCAAGCTCCTCCGGTTTTTTTCCAGATTTTTTTTTTTAAGTTCTGCTGACCGTCGTTCTTTAAATGACCCTATCCCGAGGAGGACACCTAAAGGCGAGCCGTAATGGCCTCATCTTTGGCAAGCTCGTCCGGTTTTTTTCACAGTTTTTTTCCAGATTTTTTTTCCGTTTTTTTTTTTTTTTTTTTTAACGTTCTGCTGACCCTTGTTCTTTAAATGACGCTATCCCGAGGAGGACACCTAAAGGCGAGCCGTAATGGCCTCATCTTTGGCAAGCTCCTCCGGTTTTTTTCTAGATTTTTTTTCCGTTTTTTTATTTTTTTTTTAAGTTCTGCTGACCCTCGTTCTTTAAATGACGCTATCCCGAGGAGGACACCTAAAGGCGAGCCGTAATGGCCTCATCTTTGGCAAGCTCTTCCGGTTTTTTTCACAGTTTTTTCCAGATTTTTTTTCCGTTTTTTTTTTTTTTTTTTTTTTTTTTTTTTTTTTTACTTTTCTGCTGACCCTCGTTCTTTAAATGACGCTATCCCGAGGAGGACACCTAAAGGCGAGCCGTAATGGCCACATCTTTGGCAAGCTCCTCCGGTTTTTTTCCAGATTTTTTTTCCGTTTTTTTTTTTTTTTTTTTTTTTTTTTTTTTTTTTTAAAGTTCTGCTGACCCTCGTTCTTTAAATGACGCTATCCCAAGGAGGACACCTAAAGGCAAGCCGTAATGGCCTCATCTTTGGCAAGCTCCTCCGGTTTTTTTCCAGATTTTATTTTCCATTTTTTTTTTTTTTTAAGTTCTGCTGACCCTCGTTCTTTAAATGACGCTATTCCGAGGAGGACACCTAAAGGCGAGCCGTAATGGCCTCATCTTTGGCAAGCTCCTCCGGTTTTTTTCCAAATTTTTTTTCCGTTTTTTTTTTTTTTTTTTTTAAGTTCTGCTGACCCTCGTTCTTTAAATGACGCTATCCCGAGGAGGACACCTAAAGGCGAGCCGTAATGGCCTCATCTTTGGCAAGCTCCTCCGATTTTTTTCCAGATTTTTTTTTTTTTTAAGTTCTGCTGACCGTCGTTCTTTAAATGACCCTATCCCGAGGAGGACACCTAAAGGCGAGCCGTAATGGCCTCATCTTTGGCAAGCTCTTCCGGTTTTTTTCACAGTTTTTTTCCAGATTTTTTTTCCGTTTTTTTTTTTTTTTTTTTTTTTTTTTTTTTTTTTTTAAGTTCTGCTGACCCTCGTTCTTTAAATGACGCTATCCCGAGGAGGACACTTAAAGGCGAGCCGTAATGGCCTCATCTTTGGCAAGCTCCTCCGATTTTTTTCCAGATTTTTTTTCCGTTTATTTTATTTTATTTTTTTTAAGTTCTGCTGACCCTCGTTCTTTAAATGACGCTGTCCCGAGGAGGACACCTAAAGGCGAGCCGTAATGGCCTTATCTTTGGCAAGCTCCTCCGGTTTTTTTCCAAATTTTTTTTCCGTTTTTTTTTTTTTTTTTTTTTTTTTAAGTTCTGCTGACCCTCGTTCTTTAAATGACGCTATCCCGAGGAGGACACCTAAAGGCGAGCCGTAATGGCCTCATCTTTGGCAAGCTCCTCCGGTTTTTTTCCAGATTTTTTTTTTTTTTTTAAGTTCTGCTGACCGTCGTTCTTTAAATGACCCTATCCCGAGGAGGACACCTAAAGGCGAGCCGTAATGGCCTCATCTTTGGCAAGCTCTTCCGGTTTTTTTCACAGTTTTTTTCCAGATTTTTTTTCCGTTTTTTTTTTTTTTTTTTTTTTTTTTTTTTTTTTAAGTTCTGCTGACCTTCGTTCTTTAAATGACGCTATCCCGAGGAGGACACTTAAAGGCGAGCCGTAATGGCCTCATCTTTGGCAAGCTCCTCCGATTTTTTTCCAGATTTTTTTTCCGTTTATTTTATTTTATTTTTTTTAAGTTCTGCTGACCCTCGTTCTTTAAATGACGCTATCCCGAGGAGGACACCTAAAGGCGAGCCGTAATGGCCTCATCTTTGGCAAGCTCCTCCGGTTTTTTTCCAAATTTTTTTTCTGTTTTTTTTTTTTTTAAGTTCTGCTGACCCTCGTTCTTTAAATGACGCTATCCCGAGGAGGACACCTAAAGGCGAGCCGTAATGGCCTCATCTTTGGCAAGCTCCTCCGGTTTTTTTCCAGATTTTTTTTTTTTTTAAATTCTGCTGACCGTCGTTCTTTAAATGACCCTATCCCGAGGAGGACACCTAAAGGCGAGCCGTAATGGCCTCATCTTTGGCAAGCTCTTCCGGTTTTTTTCACAGTTTTTTTCCAGATTTTTTTTTCGTTTTTTTTTTTTTTTTTTTTTTTTTTTTTTTTTTTTTTTAAGTTCTGCTGACCCTCGTTCTTTAAATGACGCTATCCCGAGGAGGACACTTAAAGGCGAGCCGTAATGGCCTCATCTTTGGCAAGCTCCTCCGATTTTTTTCCAGATTTTTTTTCCGTTTATTTTATTTTATTTTTTTTAAGTTCTGCTGACCCTCGTTCTTTAAATGACGCTATCCCGAGGAGGACACCTAAAGGCGAGCCGTAATGGCCTCATCTTTGGCAAGCTCCTCCGGTTTTTTTCCAAATTTTTTTTCCGTTTTTTTTTTTTTTTTTTTTTTTTAAGTTCTGCTGACCCTCGTTCTTTAAATGACGCTATCCCGAGGAGGACACCTAAAGGCGAGCCGTAATGGCCTCATCTTTGGCAAGCTCCTCCGGTTTTTTTCCAGATTTTTTTTTTTTTTTAAGTTCTGCTGACCGTCGTTCTTTAAATGACCCTATCCCGAGGAGGACACCTAAAGGCGAGCCGTAATGGCCTCATCTTTGGCAAGCTCTTCCGGTTTTTTTCACAGTTTTTTTCCAGATTTTTTTTCCGTTTTTTTTTTTCTTTTTTTTTTTTTTTTTTTTTTTAAGTTCTGCTGACCTTCGTTCTTTAAATGACGCTATCCCGAGGAGGACACTTAAAGGCGAGCCGTAATGGCCTCATCTTTGGCAAGCTCCTCCGATTTTTTTCCAGATTTTTTTTCCGTTTATTTTATTTTATTTTTTTTAAGTTCTGCTGACCCTCGTTCTTTAAATGACGCTATCCCGAGGAGGACACCTAAAGGCGAGCCGTAATGGCCTCATCTTTGGCAAGCTCCTCCGGTTTTTTTCCAAATTTTTTTTCTGTTTTTTTTTTTTTTAAGTTCTGCTGACCCTCGTTCTTTAAATGACGCTATCCCGAGGAGGACACCTAAAGGCGAGCCGTAATGGCCTCATCTTTGGCAAGCTCCTCCGGTTTTTTTCCAGATTTTTTTTTTTTTAAATTCTGCTGACCGTCGTTCTTTAAATGACCCTATCCCGAGGAGGACACCTAAAGGCGAGCCGTAATGGCCTCATCTTTGGCAAGCTCTTCCGGTTTTTTTCACAGTTTTTTTCCAGATTTTTTTTTCGTTTTTTTTTTTTTTTTTTTTTTTTTTTTTTTTTTTTTTTTTTTTTTTAAGTTCTGCTGACCCTCGTTCTTTAAATGACGCTATCCCGAGGAGGACACTTAAAGGCGAGCCGTAATGGCCTCATCTTTGGCAAGCTCCTCCGATTTTTTTCCAGATTTTTTTTCCGTTTATTTTATTTTATTTTTTTTAAGTTCTGCTGACCCTCGTTCTTTAAATGACGCTATCCCGAGGAGGACACCTAAAGGCGAGCCGTAATGGCCTCATCTTTGGCAAGCTCCTCCGGTTTTTTTCCAGATTTTTTTTTCCGTTTTTGTTTTTTTTTGTTTTTTTTTTTTTTTTTTTTACGTTCTGCTGACCCTCGTTCTTTAAATGACGCTATCCCGAGGAGGACACCTAAAGGCGAGCCGTAATGGCCTCATCTTTGGCAAGCTCCTCCGGTTTTTTTCCAGATTTTTTTTCCGTTTTTTTTTTTTTTTTTTTTAAAGTTCTGCTGACCCTCGTTCTTTAAATGACGCTATCCCGAGGAGGACACCTAAAGGCGAGCCGTAATGGCCTCATCTTTGGCAAGCTCCTCCGGTTTTTTTCCAGATTTTTTTTTCCGTTTTTTTTTTTTTTTTTTTTTTTTAAGTTTTGCTGACCCTCGTTCTTTAAATGACGCTATCCCGAGGAGGACACCTAAAGGCGAGCCGTAATGGCCTCATCTTTGGCAAGCTCTTCCGGTTTTTTTCACAGTTTTTTTCCAGATTTTTTTTCCGTTTTTTTTTTTTTTTTTTACGTTCTGCTGACCCTCGTTCTTTAAATGACGCTATCCCGAGGAGGACACCTAAAGGCGAGCAGTAATGGCCTCATCTTTGGCAAGCTCCTCCGGTTTTTTTCCAGATTTTTTTTCCTTTTTTTTTTTTTTTTTTTTTTAAGTTCTGCTGACCCTCGTTCTTTAAATGACGCTATCCCAAGGAGGACACCTAAAGGCGAGCCGTAATGGCCTTATCTTTGGCAAGCTCCTCCGGTTTTTTTCCAGATTTTTTTTCCGTGTTTTTTTTTTTTTAAGTTCTGCTGACCCTCGTTCTTTAAATGACGCTATCCCGAGGAGGACACTTAAAGGCGAGCCGTAATGGCCTCATCTTTGGCAAGCTCCTCCGATTTTTTTCCAGATTTTTTTTCCGTTTATTTTATTTTATTTTTTTTAAGTTCTGCTGACCCTCGTTCTTTAAATGACGCTATCCCGAGGAGGACACCTAAAGGCGAGCCGTAATGGCCTCATCTTTGGCAAGCTCCTCCGGTTTTTTTCCAGATTTTTTTTTCCGTTTTTGTTTTTGTTTTTGTTTTTTTTTTTTTTTTTTTTTTTTTTTACGTTCTGCTGACCCTCGTTCTTTAAATGACGCTATCCCGAGGAGGACACCTAAAGGCGAGCCGTAATGGCCTCATCTTTGGCAAGCTCCTCCGGTTTTTTTCCAGATTTTTTTTCCGTTTTTTTTTTTTTTTTTTTTTTTAAGTTCTGCTGACCCTCGTTCTTTAAATGACGCTATCCCGAGGAGGACACCTAAAGGCGAGCCGTAATGGCCTCATCTTTGGCAAGCTCCTCCGGTTTTTTTCCAGATTTTTTTTTCCGTTTTTTTTTTTTTTTTTTTTTTTTAAAGTTTTGCTGACCCTCGTTCTTTAAATGACGCTATCCCGAGGAGGACACCTAAAGGCGAGCCGTAATGGCCTCATCTTTGGCAAGCTCTTCCGGTTTTTTTCACAGTTTTTTTCCAGATTTTTTTTCCGTTTTTTTTTTTTTTTTTTTTTTAACGTTCTGCTGACCCTCGTTCTTTAAATGACGCTATCCCGAGGAGGACACCTAAAGGCGAGCAGTAATGGCCTCATCTTTGGCAAGCTCCTCCGGTTTTTTTCCAGATTTTTTTTCCGTTTTTTTTTTTTTTTTTTTTTTTTTTTTATACGTTCTGCTGACCCTCGTTCTTTAAATGACGCTATCCCGAGGAGGACACCTAAAGGCGAGCCGTAATGGCCTCATCTTTGGCAAGCTCCTCCGGTTTTTTTCACAGTTTTTTTCCAAATTTTTTTTTCCGTTTTTTTTTTTTTTATATTATTATACGTTCTACTGACCCTCGTTCTTTAAATGACGCTATCCCGAGGAGGACACCTAAAGGCGAGCCGTAATGGCCTCATCTTTGGCAAGCTCCTCCGGTTTTTTTCCAGATTTTTTTTTTCCGTTTTTTTTTTTTTTTTTTTTTTTTTTTTTTTATACGTTCTGCTGACCCTCGTTCTTTAAATGACGCTATCCCGAGGAGGACACCTAAAGGCGAGCCGTAATGGCCTCATCTTTGGCAAGCGCCTCCGGTTTTTTTCACAGTTTTTTTCCAAATTTTTTTTTTCCGTTTTTTTTTTTTATATTATTATACGTTCTACTGACCCTCGTTCTTTAAATGACGCTATCCCGAGGAGGACACCTAAAGGCGAGCCGTAATGGCCTCATCTTTGGCAAGCTCCTCCGGTTTTTTTCACAGTTTTTTTCCAGATTTTTTTTCCGTTTTTTTTTTTTCTGCTGACCCTCGTTCTTTAAATGACGCTATCCCGAGGAGGACACCTAAAGGCGAGCCGTAATGGCCTCATCTTTGGCAAGCTCCTCCGGTTTTTTTCACAGGTTTTTTTTCCGTTTTTTTTTTTTTTTTTTTTTTGACGTTCTGCTGACTCTCGTTCTTTAAATGACGCTATCCCGAGGAGGAGACCTAAAGGCGAGCCGTAATGGCCTCATATTTGGCAAGCTCCTCCGTTTTTTTTCACAGTTTTTTTCCAGATTTTTTTTTTTATACGTTCTGCTGACCCTCGTTCTTTAAATGACGCTATCCCGAGGAGGACACCTAAAGGCGAGCCGTAATGGCCTCATCTTTGGCAAGCTCCTCCGGTTTTTTTCACAGTTTTTTTCCAAATTTTTTTTCCGTTTTTTTTTTATTATTATTATACGTTCTACTGACCCTCGTTCTTTAAATGACGCTATCCCGAGGAGGACACCTAAAGGCGAGCCGTAATGGCCTCATCTTTGGCAAGCTCCTCCGGTTTTTTTCCAGATGTTTTTTTTTTTTTTTTTAAGTTCTGCTGACCGTCGTTCTTTCAATGACCCTATCCCGAGGAGGACACCTAAAGGCGAGCCGTAATGGCCTCATCTTTGGCAAGCTCCTCCGGTTTTTTTCACTGTTTTTTTCCAGATTTTTTTTCCGTTTTTTTTTTTTATTATTATTATAAGTTCTGCTGACCCTCGTTCTTTAAATGACGCTATCCCGAGGAGGACACCTAAAGGCGAGCCGTAATGGCCTCATCTTTGGCAAGCTCCTCCGGTTTTTTTCACAGTTTATTTCCAGATTTTTTTTCCGTTTTTTTTTTTTTTTTTTTTTTTTAAGTTCTGCTGACCCTCGTTCTTTAAATGACGCTATCCCGAGGAGGACACCTAAAGGCGAGCCGTAATGGCCTCATCTTTCGCAAGCTCCTCCGGTTTTTTTCACAGTTTTTTTCCAAATTTTTTTTTCCGTTTTTTTTTTTTTATATTATTATACGTTCTACTGACCCTCGTTCTTTAAATGACGCTATCCCGAGGAGGACACCTAAAGGCGAGCCGTAATGGCCTCATCTTTGGCAAGCTCCTCCGGTTTTTTTCACAGTTTTTTTGCAGATTTTTTTTCCGTTTTTTTTTTTTTTTTCTGCTGACCCTCGTTCTTTAAATGACGCTATCCCGAGGAGGACACCTAAAGGCGAGCCGTAATGGCCTCATCTTTGGCAAGCTCCTCCGGTTTTTTTCACAGGTTTTTTTTCCGTTTTTTTTTTTTTTTTTTTTTTGATGTTCTGCTGACCCTCGTTCTTTAAATGACGCTATCCCGAGGAGGAGACCTAAATGCGAGCCGTAATGGCCTCATATTTGGCAAGCTCCTCCGTTTTTTTTCACAGTTTTTTTCCAGATTTTTTTTTTTATACGTTCTGCTGACCCTCGTTCTTTAAATGACGCTATCCCGAGGAGGACACCTAAAGGCGAGCCGTAATGGCCTCATCTTTGGCAAGCTCCTCCGGTTTTTTTCACAGTTTTTTTCCAAATTTTTTTCCGTTTTTTTTTATTATTATTATTATACGTTCTACTGACCCTCGTTCTTTAAATGACGCTATCCCGAGGAGGACACCTAAAGGCGAGCCGTAATGGCCTCATCTTTGGCAAGCTCCTCCGGTTTTTTTCCAGATGTTTTTTTTTTTTTTTTTTAAGTTCTGCTGACCGTCGTTCTTTCAATGACACTATCCCGAGGAGGACACCTAAAGGCGAGCCGTAATGGCCTCATCTTTGGCAAGCTCTTCCGGTTTTTTTCACTGTTTTTTTCCAGATTTTTTTTCCGTTTTTTTTTTTATTATTATTATAAGTTCTGCTGACCCTCGTTCTTTAAATGACGCTATCCCGAGGAGGACACCTAAAGGCGAGCCGTAATGGCCTCATCTTTGGCAAGCTCCTCCGGTTTTTTTCACAGTTTATTTCCAGATTTTTTTTCCGTTTTTTTTTTTTTTTTTTTTTTTTAAGTTCTGCTGACCCTCGTTCTTTAAATGACGCTATCCCGAGGAGGACACCTAAAGGCGAGCCGTAATGGCCTCATCTTTCGCAAGCTCCTCCGGTTTTTTTCACAGTTTTTTTCCAAATTTTTTTTCCGTTTTTTTTTTTATTTATTATTATACGTTCTACTGACCCTCGTTCTTTAAATGACGCTATCCCGAGGAGGACACCTAAAGGCGAGCCGTAATGGCCTCATCTTTGGCAAGCTCTTCCGGTTTTTTTCACAGTTTTTTTCCAGATTTTTTTTCCGTTTTTTTTTTTTTTTTTTTTTTAACGTTCTGCTGACCCTCGTTCTTTAAATGACGCTATCCCGAGGAGGACACCTAAAGGCGAGCAGTAATGGCCTCATCTTTGGCAAGCTCCTCCGGTTTTTTTCCAGATTTTTTTTTCCGTTTTTTTTTTTTTTTTTTTTTTTTTTTTTTTTTTATACGTTCTGCTGACCCTCGTTCTTTAAATGACGCTATCCCGAGGAGGACACCTAAAGGCGAGCCGTAATGGCCTCATCTTTGGCAAGCTCCTCCGGTTTTTTTCACAGTTTTTTTCCAAATTTTTTTTTCCGTTTTTTTTTTTTTATATTATTATACGTTCTACTGACCCTCGTTCTTTAAATGACGCTATCCCGAGGAGGACACCTAAAGGCGAGCCGTAATGGCCTCATCTTTGGCAAGCTCCTCCGGTTTTTTTCCAGATTTTTTTTTCCGTTTTTTTTTTTTTTTTTTTTTTTTTATACGTTCTGCTGACCCTCGTTCTTTAAATGACGCTATCCCGAGGAGGACACCTAAAGGCGAGCCGTAATGGCCTCATCTTTGGCAAGCGCCTCCGGTTTTTTTCACAGTTTTTTTCCAAATTTTTTTTTTCCGTTTTTTTTTTTTTATATTATTATACGTTCTACTGACCCTCGTTCTTTAAATGACGCTATCCCGAGGAGGACACCTAAAGGCGAGCCGTAATGGCCTCATCTTTGGCAAGCTCCTCCGGTTTTTTTCACAGTTTTTTTCCAGATTTTTTTTCCGTTTTTTTTTTTTCTGCTGACCCTCGTTCTTTAAATGACGCTATCCCGAGGAGGACACCTAAAGGCGAGCCGTAATGGCCTCATCTTTGGCAAGCTCCTCCGGTTTTTTTCACAGGTTTTTTTTCCGTTTTTTTTTTTTTTTTTTTTTTGACGTTCTGCTGACTCTCGTTCTTTAAATGACGCTATCCCGAGGAGGAGACCTAAAGGCGAGCCGTAATGGCCTCATATTTGGCAAGCTCCTCCGTTTTTTTTCACAGTTTTTTTCCAGATTTTTTTTTTTATACGTTCTGCTGACCCTCGTTCTTTAAATGACGCTATCCCGAGGAGGACACCTAAAGGCGAGCCGTAATGGCCTCATCTTTGGCAAGCTCCTCCGGTTTTTTTCACAGTTTTTTTCCAAATTTTTTTTCCGTTTTTTTTTTATTATTATTATACGTTCTACTGACCCTCGTTCTTTAAATGACGCTATCCCGAGGAGGACACCTAAAGGCGAGCCGTAATGGCCTCATCTTTGGCAAGCTCCTCCGGTTTTTTTCCAGATGTTTTTTTTTTTTTTTTTAAGTTCTGCTGACCGTCGTTCTTTCAATGACCCTATCCCGAGGAGGACACCTAAAGGCGAGCCGTAATGGCCTCATCTTTGGCAAGCTCCTCCGGTTTTTTTCACTGTTTTTTTCCAGATTTTTTTTCCGTTTTTTTTTTTTATTATTATTATAAGTTCTGCTGACCCTCGTTCTTTAAATGACGCTATCCCGAGGAGGACACCTAAAGGCGAGCCGTAATGGCCTCATCTTTGGCAAGCTCCTCCGGTTTTTTTCACAGTTTATTTCCAGATTTTTTTTCCGTTTTTTTTTTTTTTTTTTTTTTTAAGTTCTGCTGACCCTCGTTCTTTAAATGACGCTATCCCGAGGAGGACACCTAAAGGCGAGCCGTAATGGCCTCATCTTTCGCAAGCTCCTCCGGTTTTTTTCACAGTTTTTTTCCAAATTTTTTTTTCCGTTTTTTTTTTTTTATATTATTATACGTTCTACTGACCCTCGTTCTTTAAATGACGCTATCCCGAGGAGGACACCTAAAGGCGAGCCGTAATGGCCTCATCTTTGGCAAGCTCCTCCGGTTTTTTTCACAGTTTTTTTGCAGATTTTTTTTCCGTTTTTTTTTTTTTCTGCTGACCCTCGTTCTTTAAATGACGCTATCCCGAGGAGGACACCTAAAGGCGAGCCGTAATGGCCTCATCTTTGGCAAGCTCCTCCGGTTTTTTTCACAGGTTTTTTTTCCGTTTTTTTTTTTTTTTTTTTTTGATGTTCTGCTGACCCTCGTTCTTTAAATGACGCTATCCCGAGGAGGAGACCTAAAGGCGAGCCGTAATGGCCTCATATTTGGCAAGCTCCTCCGTTTTTTTTCACAGTTTTTTTCCAGATTTTTTTTTTTATACGTTCTGCTGACCCTCGTTCTTTAAATGACGCTATCCCGAGGAGGACACCTAAAGGCGAGCCGTAATGGCCTCATCTTTGGCAAGCTCCTCCGGTTTTTTTCACAGTTTTTTTCCAAATTTTTTTTCCGTTTTTTTTTTTTTTTTTTTTTTTTTTTAAGTTCTGCTGACCCTCGTTCTTTAAATGACGCTATCCCGAGGAGGACACCTAAAGGCGAGCCGTAATGGCCTCATCTTTGGCAAGCTCCTCCGGTTTTTTTCACAGGTTTTTTTTCCGTTTTTTTTTTTTTTTTTTTTTGATGTTCTGCTGACCCTCATTCTTTAAATGACGCTATCCCGAGGAGGAGACCTAAAGGCGAGCCGTAATGGCCTCATATTTGGCAAGCTCCTCCGTTTTTTTTCACAGTTTTTTTCCAGATTTTTTTTTTTATACGTTCTGCTGACCCTCGTTCTTTAAATGACGCTATCCCGAGGAGGACACCTAAAGGCGAGCCGTAATGGCCTCATCTTTGGCAAGCTCCTCCGGTTTTTTTCACAGTTTTTTTCCAAATTTTTTTTCCGTTTTTTTTTTATTATTATTATACGTTCTACTGACCCTCGTTCTTTAAATGACGCTATCCCGAGGAGGACACCTAAAGGCGAGCCGTAATGGCCTCATCTTTGGCAAGCTCCTCCGGTTTTTTTCCAGATGTTTTTTTTTTTTTTTTAAGTTCTGCTGACCGTCGTTCTTTCAATGACCCTATCCCGAGGAGGACACCTAAAGGCGAGCCGTAATGGCCTCATCTTTGGCAAGCTCCTCCGGTTTTTTTCACTGTTTTTTTCCAGATTTTTTTTCCGTTTTTTTTTTTTATTATTATTATAAGTTCTGCTGACCCTCGTTCTTTAAATGACGCTATCCCGAGGAGGACACCTAAAGGCGAGCCGTAATGGCCTCATCTTTGGCAAGCTCCTCCGGTTTTTTTCACAGTTTATTTCCAGATTTTTTTTCCGTTTTTTTTTTTTTTTTTTTTTTTAAGTTCTGCTGACCCTCGTTCTTTAAATGACGCTATCCCGAGGAGGACACCTAAAGGCGAGCCGTAATGGCCTCATCTTTCGCAAGCTCCTCCGGTTTTTTTCACAGTTTTTTTCCAAATTTTTTTTTCCGTTTTTTTTTTTTTATATTATTATACGTTCTACTGACCCTCGTTCTTTAAATGACGCTATCCCGAGGAGGACACCTAAAGGCGAGCCGTAATGGCCTCATCTTTGGCAAGCTCCTCCGGTTTTTTTCACAGTTTTTTTGCAGATTTTTTTTCCGTTTTTTTTTTTTTTCTGCTGACCCTCGTTCTTTAAATGACGCTATCCCGAGGAGGACACCTAAAGGCGAGCCGTAATGGCCTCATCTTTGGCAAGCTCCTCCGGTTTTTTTCACAGTTTATTTCCAGATTTTTTTTCCGTTTTTTTTTTTTTTTTTTTTTTTTAAGTTCTGCTGACCCTCGTTCTTTAAATGACGCTATCCCGAGGAGGAGACCTAAAGGCGAGCCGTAATGGCCTCATATTTGGCAAGCTCCTCCGTTTTTTTTCACAGTTTTTTTCCAGATTTTTTTTTTTTATACGTTCTGCTGACCCTCGTTCTTTAAATGACGCTATCCCGAGGAGGACACCTAAAGGCGAGCCGTAATGGCCTCATCTTTGGCAAGCTCCTCCGGTTTTTTTCACAGTTTTTTTCCAAATTTTTTTCCGTTTTTTTTTTATTATTATTATTATACGTTCTACTGACCCTCGTTCTTTAAATGACGCTATCCCGAGGAGGACACCTAAAGGCGAGCCGTAATGGCCTCATCTTTGGCAAGCTCCTCCGGTTTTTTTCCAGATGTTTTTTTTTTTTTTTTTTAAGTTCTGCTGACCGTCGTTCTTTCAATGACACTATCCCGAGGAGGACACCTAAAGGCGAGCCGTAATGGCCTCATCTTTGGCAAGCTCCTCCGGTTTTTTTCACAGTTTTTTTCCAGATTTTTTTTCCGTTTTTTTTTTTTATTATTATTATAAGTTCTGCTGACCCTCGTTCTTTAAATGACGCTATCCCGAGGAGGACACCTAAAGGCGAGCCGTAATGGCCTCATCTTTGGCAAGCTCCTCCGGTTTTTTTCACAGTTTATTTCCAGATTTTTTTTCCGTTTTTTTTTTTTTTTTTTTTTTTTAAGTTCTGCTGACCCTCGTTCTTTAAATGACGCTATCCCGAGGAGGACACCTAAAGGCGAGCCGTAATGGCCTCATCTTTGGCAAGCTCCTCCGGTTTTTTTCCAGATGTTTTTTTTTTTTTTTTTAAGTTCTGCTGACCGTCGTTCTTTCAATGACCCTATCCCGAGGAGGACACCTAAAGGCGAGCCGTAATGGCCTCATCTTTGGCAAGCTCCTCCGGTTTTTTTCACAGTTTTTTTCCAGATTTTTTTTCCGTTTTTTTTTTTATTATTATTATAAGTTCTGCTGACCCTCGTTCTTTAAATGACGCTATCCCGAGGAGGACACCTAAAGGCGAGCCGTAATGGCCTCATCTTTGGCAAGCTCCTCCGGTTTTTTTCACAGTTTTTTTCCAGATTTTTTTTCCGTTTTTTTTTTTTTTTTTCTGCTGACCCTCGTTCTTTAAATGACGCTATCCCGAGGAGGACACCTAAAGGCGAGCCGTAATGGCCTCATCTTTGGCAAGCTCCTCCGGTTTTTTTCACAGGTTTTTTTTCCGTTTTTTTTTTTTTTTTTTTGACGTTCTGCTGACCCTCGTTCTTTAAAAGACGCTATCCCGAGGAGGACACCTAAAGGCGAGCCGTAATGGCCTCATCTTTGGCAAGCTCCTCCGTTTTTTTTCACAGTTTTTTTCCAGATTTTTTTTTTATACGTTCTGCTGACCCTCGTTCTTTAAATGACGCTATCCCGAGGAGGACACCTAAAGGCGAGCCGTAATGGCCTCATCTTTGGCAAGCTCCTCCGGTTTTTTTCACAGTTTTTTTCCAAATTTTTTTTCCGTTTTTTTTTTTATTTATTATTATACGTTCTACTGACCCTCGTTCTTTAAATGACGCTATCCCGAGGAGGACACCTAAAGGCGAGCCGTAATGGCCTCATCTTTGGCAAGCTCCTCCGGTTTTTTTCCAGATGTTTTTTTTTTTTTTTAAGTTCTGCTGACCGTCGTTCTTTCAATGACCCTATCCCGAGGAGGACACCTAAAGGCGAGCCGTAATGGCCTCATCTTTGGCAAGCTTCTCCGGTTTTTTTCACAGTTTTTTTCCAGATTTTTTTTCCGTTTTTTTTTTTTTTTTATTATTATAAGTTCTGCTGACCCTCGTTCTTTAAATGACGCTATCCCGAGGAGGACACCTAAAGGCGAGCCGTAATGGCCTCATCTTTGGCAAGCTCCTCCGGTTTTTTTCACAGTTTTTTTCCAGATTTTTTTTCCGTTTTTTTTTTTTTTTTTTTTTTTTTTTTTTTTTTTAAGTTCTGCTGACCCTCGTTCTTTAAATGACGCTATCCCGAGGAGGACACCTAAAGTCGAGCCGTAATGGCCTCATCTTTGGCAAGCTCCTCCGGTTTTTTTCACAGTTTTTTTCCAGATTTTTTTTCCGTTTTTTTTTTTTTTTTTTTTTTAAGTTCTGCTGACCCTCGTTCTTTAAATGACGCTATCCCGAGGAGGACACCTAAAGGCGAGCCGTAATGGCCTCATCTTTGGCAAGCTCCTCCGGTTTTTTTCACAGTTTTTTTCCAAATTTTTTTTCCGTTTTTTTTTTTTTTTTCTGCTGACCCTCGTTCTTTAAATGACGCTATCCCGAGGAGGACACCTAAAGGCGAGCCGTAATGGCCTCATCTTTGGCAAGCTCCTCCGGTTTTTTTCACAGTTTTTTTCCAGATTTTTTTTCCGTTTTTTTTTTTTTTTATTATTATAAGTTCTGCTGACCCTCGTTCTTTAAATGACGCTATCCCGAGGAGGACACCTAAAGGCGAGCCGTAATGGCCTCATCTTTGGCAAGCTCCTCCGGTTTTTTTCACAGTTTATTTCCAGATTTTTTTTCCGTTTTTTTTTTTTTTTTTTTTTTTTAAGTTCTGCTGACCCTCGTTCTTTAAATGACGCTATCCCGAGGAGGACACCTAAAGGCGAGCCGTAATGGCCTCATCTTTCGCAAGCTCCTCCGGTTTTTTTCACAGTTTTTTTCCAAATTTTTTTTTCCGTTTTTTTTTTTTATATTATTATACGTTCTACTGACCCTCGTTCTTTAAATGACGCTATCCCGAGGAGGACACCTAAAGGCGAGCCGTAATGGCCTCATCTTTGGCAAGCTCCTCCGGTTTTTTTCACAGTTTTTTTCCAGATTTTTTTTCCGTTTTTTTTTTTTTTTTTCTGCTGACCCTCGTTCTTTAAATGACGCTATCCCGAGGAGGACACCTAAAGGCGAGCCGTAATGGCCTCATCTTTGGCAAGCTCCTCCGGTTTTTTTCACAGGTTTTTTTTCCGTTTTTTTTTTTTTTTTTTTTTTAAGTTCTGCTGACCCTCGTTCTTTAAATGACGCTATCCCGAGGAGGACACCTAAAGGCGAGCCGTAATGGCCTCATCTTTGGCAAGCTCCTCCGGTTTTTTTCACAGTTTTTTTCCAGATTTTTTTTCCGTTTTTTTTTTTTTTCTGCTGACCCTCGTTCTTTAAATGACGCTATCCCGAGGAGGACACCTAAAGGCGAGCCGTAATGGCCTCATCTTTGGCAAGCTCCTCCGGTTTTTTTCACAGTTTTTTTCCAGATTTTTTTTCCGTTTTTTTTTTTTATTATTATTATAAGTTCTGCTGACCCTCGTTCTTTAAATGACGCTATCCCGAGGAGGACACCTAAAGGCGAGCCGTAATGGCCTCATCTTTGGCAAGTTCCTCCGGTTTTTTTCACAGTTTATTTCCAGATTTTTTTTCCGTTTTTTTTTTTTTTTTTTTTTTTTAAGTTCTGCTGACCCTCGTTCTTTAAATGACGCTATCCCGAGGAGGACACCTAAAGGCGAGCCGTAATGGCCTCATCTTTCGCAAGCTCCTCCGGTTTTTTTCACAGTTTTTTTCCAAATTTTTTTTTCCGTTTTTTTTTTTTTATATTATTATACGTTCTACTGACCCTCGTTCTTTAAATGACGCTATCCCGAGGAGGACACCTAAAGGCGAGCCGTAATGGCCTCATCTTTGGCAAGCTCCTCCGGTTTTTTTCACAGTTTTTTTCCAGATTTTTTTTCCGTTTTTTTTTTTTTTTTTTCTGCTGACCCTCGTTCTTTAAATGACGCTATCCCGAGGAGGACACCTAAAGGCGAGCCGTAATGGCCTCATCTTTGGCAAGCTCCTCCGGTTTTTTTCACAGGTTTTTTTTCCGTTTTTTTTTTTTTTTTTTTTGACGTTCTGCTGACCCTCGTTCTTTAAATGACGCTATCCCGAGGAGGAGACCTAAAGGCGAGCCGTAATGGCCTCATATTTGGCAAGCTCCTCCGTTTTTTTTTCACAGTTTTTTTCCAGATTTTTTTTTATACGTTCTGCTGACCCTCGTTCTTTAAATGACGCTATCCCGAGGAGGACACCTAAAGGCGAGCCGTAATGGCCTCATCTTTGGCAAGCTCCTCCGGTTTTTTTCACAGTTTTTTTCCAAATTTTTTTTCCGTTTTTTTTTTTAATATTATTATTATACGTTCTACTGACCCTCGTTCTTTAAATGACGCTATCCCGAGGAGGACACCTAAAGGCGAGCCGTAATGGCCTCATCTTTGGCAAGCTCCTCCGGTTTTTTTCCAGATGTTTTTTTTTTTTTTTTTTAAGTTCTGCTGACCGTCGTTCTTTCAATGACCCTATCCCGAGGAGGACACCTAAAGGCGAGCCGTAATGGCCTCATCTTTGGCAAGCTCCTCCGGTTTTTTTCACAGTTTTTTTCCAGATTTTTTTTCCGTTTTTTTTTTTTTTATTATTATTATAAGTTCTGCTGACCCTCATTCTTTAAATGACGCTATCCCGAGGAGGACACCTAAAGGCGAGCCGTAATGGCCTCATCTTTGGCAAGCTCCTCCGGTTTTTTTCACAGTTTATTTCCAGATTTTTTTTCCGTTTTTTTTTTTTTTTTTTTTTTTTTAAGTTCTGCTGACCCTCGTTCTTTAAATGACGCTATCCCGAGGAGGACACCTAAAGGCGAGCCGTAATGGCCTCATCTTTGGCAAGCTCCTCCGGTTTTTTTCCAGATGTTTTTTTTTTTTTTTTTAAGTTCTGCTGACCGTCGTTCTTTCAATGACCCTATCCCGAGGAGGACACCTAAAGGCGAGCCGTAATGGCCTCATCTTTGGCAAGCTCCTCCGGTTTTTTTCACAGTTTTTTTCCAGATTTTTTTTCCGTTTTTTTTTTTTATTATTATTATAAGTTCTGCTGACCCTCGTTCTTTAAATGACGCTATCCCGAGGAGGACACCTAAAGGCGAGCTGTAATGGCCTCATCTTTGGCAAGCTCCTCCGGTTTTTTTCACAGTTTTTTTCCAGATTTTTTTTCCGTTTTTTTTTTTTTTCTGCTGACCCTCGTTCTTTAAATGACGCTATCCCGAGGAGGACACCTAAAGGCGAGCCGTAATGGCCTCATCTTTGGCAAGCTCCTCCGGTTTTTTTCACAGGTTTTTTTTCCGTTTTTTTTTTTTTTTTTTTGACGTTCTGCTGACCCTCGTTCTTTAAATGACGCTATCCCGAGGAGGACACCTAAAGGCGAGCCGTAATGGCCTCATCTTTGGCAAGCTCCTCCGTTTTTTTTCACAGTTTTTTTCCAGATTTTTTTTTTATACGTTCTGCTGACCCTCGTTCTTTAAATGACGCTATCCCGAGGAGGACACCTAAAGGCGAGCCGTAATGGCCTCATCTTTGGCAAGCTCCTCCGGTTTTTTTCACAGTTTTTTTCCAAATTTTTTTTCCGTTTTTTTTTTTATTTATTATTATACGTTCTACTGACCCTCGTTCTTTAAATGACGCTATCCCGAGGAGGACACCTAAAGGCGAGCCGTAATGGCCTCATCTTTGGCAAGCTCCTCCGGTTTTTTTCCAGATGTTTTTTTTTTTTTTAAGTTCTGCTGACCGTCGTTCTTTCAATGACCCTATCCCGAGGAGGACACCTAAAGGCGAGCCGTAATGGCCTCATCTTTGGCAAGCTTCTCCGGTTTTTTTCACAGTTTTTTTCCAGATTTTTTTT
This sequence comes from Arachis ipaensis, assembly GCF_059453495.1. Classification (NCBI taxonomy): domain Eukaryota; kingdom Viridiplantae; phylum Streptophyta; class Magnoliopsida; order Fabales; family Fabaceae; genus Arachis; species Arachis ipaensis. Next base: position 63,158,922 of record NC_142439.1, on the reverse strand, counting down.
CCGTTTTTTTTTTTTTTTTTTTTTTATTATTATAAGTTCTGCTGACCCTCGTTCTTTAAATGACGCTATCCCGAGGAGGACACCTAAAGGCGAGCCGTAATGGCCTCATCTTTGGCAAGCTCCTCCGGTTTTTTTCACAGTTTTTTTCCAGATTTTTTTTCCGTTTTTTTTTTTTTTTTTTTTTTTTTTAAGTTCTGCTGACCCTCGTTCTTTAAATGACGCTATCCCGAGGAGGACACCTAAAGTCGAGCCGTAATGGCCTCATCTTTGGCAAGCTCCTCCGGTTTTTTTCACAGTTTTTTTCCAGATTTTTTTTCCGTTTTTTTTTTTTTTTTTTTTTAAGTTCTGCTGACCCTCGTTCTTTAAATGACGCTATCCCGAGGAGGACACCTAAAGGCGAGCCGTAATGGCCTCATCTTTGGCAAGCTCCTCCGGTTTTTTTCCAGATGTTTTTTTTTTTTTTTTTAAGTTCTGCTGACCGTCGTTCTTTCAATGACCCTATCCCGAGGAGGACACCTAAAGGCGAGCCGTAATGGCCTCATCTTTGGCAAGCTCCTCCGGTTTTTTTCACAGTTTTTTTCCAGATTTTTTTTCCGTTTTTTTTTTTATTATTATTATAAGTTCTGCTGACCCTCGTTCTTTAAATGACGCTATCCCGAGGAGGACACCTAAAGGCGAGCTGTAATGGCCTCATCTTTGGCAAGCTCCTCCGGTTTTTTTCACAGTTTTTTTCCAGATTTTTTTTCCGTTTTTTTTTTTTTTTTCTGCTGACCCTCGTTCTTTAAATGACGCTATCCCGAGGAGGACACCTAAAGGCGAGCCGTAATGGCCTCATCTTTGGCAAGCTCCTCCGGTTTTTTTCACAGGTTTTTTTTCCGTTTTTTTTTTTTTTTTTTTGACGTTCTGCTGACCCTCGTTCTTTAAATGACGCTATCCCGAGGAGGACACCTAAAGGCGAGCCGTAATGGCCTCATCTTTGGCAAGCTCCTCCGTTTTTTTTCACAGTTTTTTTCCAGATTTTTTTTTTATACGTTCTGCTGACCCTCGTTCTTTAAATGACGCTATCCCGAGGAGGACACCTAAAGGCGAGCCGTAATGGCCTCATCTTTGGCAAGCTCCTCCGGTTTTTTTCACAGTTTTTTTCCAAATTTTTTTTCCGTTTTTTTTTTTATTTATTATTATACGTTCTACTGACCCTCGTTCTTTAAATGACGCTATCCCGAGGAGGACACCTAAAGGCGAGCCGTAATGGCCTCATCTTTGGCAAGCTCCTCCGGTTTTTTTCCAGATGTTTTTTTTTTTTTTTAAGTTCTGCTGACCGTCGTTCTTTCAATGACCCTATCCCGAGGAGGACACCTAAAGGCGAGCCGTAATGGCCTCATCTTTGGCAAGCTTCTCCGGTTTTTTTCACAGTTTTTTTCCAGATTTTTTTTCCGTTTTTTTTTTTTTTTTTTTATTATTATAAGTTCTGCTGACCCTCGTTCTTTAAATGACGCTATCCCGAGGAGGACACCTAAAGGCGAGCCGTAATGGCCTCATCTTTGGCAAGCTCCTCCGGTTTTTTTCACAGTTTTTTTCCAGATTTTTTTTCCGTTTTTTTTTTTTTTTTTTTTTTTTTTTTTTAAGTTCTGCTGACCCTCGTTCTTTAAATGACGCTATCCCGAGGAGGACACCTAAAGTCGAGCCGTAATGGCCTCATCTTTGGCAAGCTCCTCCGGTTTTTTTCACAGTTTTTTTCCAGATTTTTTTTCCGTTTTTTTTTTTTTTTTTTTTTAAGTTCTGCTGACCCTCGTTCTTTAAATGACGCTATCCCGAGGAGGACACCTAAAGGCGAGCCGTAATGGCCTCATCTTTGGCAAGCTCCTCCGGTTTTTTTCACAGTTTTTTTCCAGATTTTTTTTCCGTTTTTTTTTTTTCTGCTGACCCTCGTTCTTTAAATGACGCTATCCCGAGGAGGACACCTAAAGGCGAGCCGTAATGGCCTCATCTTTGGCAAGCTCCTCCGTTTTTTTTCACAGTTTTTTTCCAGATTTTTTTTTTATACGTTCTGCTGACCCTCGTTCTTTAAATGACGCTATCCCGAGGAGGACACCTAAAGGCGAGCCGTAATGGCCTCATCTTTGGCAAGCTCCTCCGGTTTTTTTCACAGTTTTTTTCCAGATTTTTTTTCCGTTTTTTTTTTTTTTTTTTTTTTTTTTTTTTTTTTTTTTAAGTTCTGCTGACCCTCGTTCTTTAAATGACGCTATCCCGAGGAGGACACCTAAAGGCGAGCCGTAATGGCCTCATCTTTGGCAAGCTCCTCAGGTTTTTTAAACAGTTTTTTTCCAGATTTTTTTTCCGTTTTTTTTTTTTTTTTTTTTTTTTTATTATACGTTCTGCTGACCCTCGTTCTTTAAATGACGCTATCCCGAGGAGGACACCTAAAGGCGAGCCGTAATGGCCTCATCTTTGTCAAGCTCCTCCGGTTTTTTTCACAGTTTTTTTCCAGATTTTTTTTTTATACGTTCTGCTGACCGTCGTTCTTTAAATGACCCTATCCCGAGGAGGACACCTAAAGGCGAGCCGTAATGGCCTCATCTTTGGCAAGCTCCTCCGGTTTTTTTCACAGTTTTTTTCCAGATTTTTTTTTCGTTTTTTTTTTTTTTTTTTTTTTTTTTTTTTTTTTTTTTTTTTTTTTTTTTTTTTTTAAGTTCTGCTGACCCTCGTTCTTTAAATGACGCTATCCTGAGGAGGACACCTAAAGGCGAGCCGTAATGGCCTCATCTTTGGCAAGCTCCTCCGGTTTTTTTCCAGATGTTTTTTTTTTTTTTTTAAGTTCTTCTGACCGTCGTTCTTTCAATGACCCTATCCCGAGGAGGACACCTAAAGGCGAGCCGTAATGGCCTCATCTTTGGCAAGCTCCTCCGGTTTTTTTCACAGTTTTTTTCCAGATTTTTTTTCCGTTTTTTTTTTTTATTATTATTATAAGTTCTGCTGACCCTCGTTCTTTAAATGACGCTATCCCGAGGAGGACACCTAAAGGCGAGCCGTAATGGCCTCATCTTTGGCAAGCTCCTCCGGTTTTTTTCACAGTTTTTTTCCAGATTTATTTTCCGTTTTTTTTTTTTTTTTTTAAGTTCTGCTGACCCTCGTTCTTTAAATGACGCTATCCCGAGGAGGACACCTAAAGGCGAGCCGTAATGGCCTCATCTTTGGCAAGCTCCTCCGGTTTTTTTCACAGTTTTTTTCCAGATTTTTTTTCCGTTTTTTTTTTTTTTTTTCTGCTGACCCTCGTTCTTTAAATGACGCTATCCCGAGGAGGACACCTAAAGGCGAGCCGTAATGGCCTCATCTTTGGCAAGCTCCTCCGTTTTTTTTCACAGTTTTTTTCCAGATTTTTTTTTTATACGTTCTGCTGACCCTCGTTCTTTAAATGACGCTATCCCGAGGAGGACACCTAAAGGCGAGCCGTAATGGCCTCATCTTTGGCAAGCTCCTCCGGTTTTTTTCACAGTTTTTTTCCAGATTTTTTTTTTTCGTTTTTTTTTTTTTTTTTTTTTTTTTTTATACGTTCTGCTGACCCTCGTTCTTTAAATGACGCTATCCCGAGGAGGACACCTAAAGGCGAGCCGTAATGGCCTCATCTTTGGCAAGCTCCTCCGGTTTTTTTCACAGTTTTTTTCCAAATTTTTTTTCCGTTTTTTTTTTTATTTATTATTATACGTTCTACTGACCCTCGTTCTTTAAATGACGCTATCCCGAGGAGGACACCTAAAGGCGAGCCGTAATGGCCTCATCTTTGGCAAGCTCCTCCGGTTTTTTTCCAGATGTTTTTTTTTTTTTTTAAGTTCTGCTGACCGTCGTTCTTTCAATGACCGTATCCCGAGGAGGACACCTAAAGGCGAGCCGTAATGGCCTCATCTTTGGCAAGCTTCTCCGGTTTTTTTCACAGTTTTTTTCCAGATTTTTTTTCCGTTTTTTTTTTTTTTATTATTATTATAAGTTCTGCTGACCCTCGTTCTTTAAATGACGCTATCCCGAGGAGGACACCTAAAGGCGAGCCGTAATGGCCTCATCTTTGGCAAGCTCCTCCGGTTTTTTTCACAGTTTTTTTCCAGATTTTTTTTCCGTTTTTTTTTTTTTTTTTTTTTTAAGTTCTGCTGACCCTCGTTCTTTAAATGACGCTATCCCGAGGAGGACACCTAAAGTCGAGCCGTAATGGCCTCATCTTTGGCAAGCTCCTCCGGTTTTTTCCACAGTTTTTTTCCAGATTTTTTTTCCGTTTTTTTTTTTTCTGCTGACCCTCGTTCTTTAAATGACGCTATCCCCAGGAGGACACCTAAAGGCGAGCCGTAATGGCCTCATCTTTGGCAAGCTCCTCCGTTTTTTTTCACAGTTTTTTTCCAGATTTTTTTTTTATACGTTCTGCTGACCCTCGTTCTTTAAATGACGCTATCCCGAGGAGGACACCTAAAGGCGAGCCGTAATGGCCTCATCTTTGGCAAGCTCCTCCGTTTTTTTTCACAGTTTTTTTCCAGATTTTTTTTTTATACGTTCTGCTGACCCTCGTTCTTTAAATGACGCTATCCCGAGGAGGACACCTAAAGGCGAGCCGTAATGGCCTCATCTTTGGCAAGCTCCTCCGGTTTTTTTCACAGTTTTTTTCCAGATTTTTTTTCCGTTTTTTTTTTTTATTATTATACGTTCTACTGACCCTCGTTCTTTAAATGACGCTATCCCGAGGAGGACACCTAAAGGCGAGCCGTAATGGCCTCATCTTTGGCAAGCTCCTCCGGTTTTTTTCCAGATGTTTTTTTTTTTTTTTTAAGTTCTGCTGACCGTCGTTCTTTCAATGACCCTATCCCGAGGAGGACACCTAAAGGCGAGCCGTAATGGCCTCATCTTTGGCAAGCTCCTCCGGTTTTTTTCACAGTTTTTTTCCAGATTTTTTTTCCGTTTTTTTTTTTTTTTTTTTATTATAAGTTCTGCTGACCCTCGTTCTTTAAATGACGCTATCCCGAGGAGGACACCTAAAGGCGAGCCGTAATGGCCTCATCTTTGGCAAGCTCCTCCGGTTTTTTTCACAGTTTTTTTCCAGATTTTTTTTCCGTTTTTTTTTTTTTTTTTTTTTTTATTATAAGTTCTGCTGACCCTCGTTCTTTAAATGACGCTATCCCGAGGAGGACACCTAAAGGCGAGCCGTAATGGCCTCATCTTTGGCAAGCTCCTCCGGTTTTTTTCACAGTTTTTTTCCAGATTTTTTTTCCGTTTTTTTTTTTTTTTTAAGTTCTGCTGACCCTCGTTCTTTAAATGACGCTATCCCGAGGAGGACACCTAAAGGCGAGCTGTAATGGCCTCATCTTTGGCAAGCTCCTCCGGTTTTTTTCACAGTTTTTTTCCAGATTTTTTTTCCATTTTTTTTTTTTTTTAAAAGTTCTGCTGACCCTCGTTCTTTAAATGACGCTATCCCGAGGAGGACACCTAAAGGCGAGCCGTAATGGCCTCATCTTTGGCATGCTCCTCCGGTTTTTTTCACAGTTTTTTTCCAGATTTTTTTTTTTCGTTTTTTTTTTTTTTTTTTTTTTTTATACGTTCTGCTGACCCTCGTTCTTTAAATGTCGCTATCCCGAGGAGGACACCTAAAGGCGAGCCGTAATGGCCTCATCTTTGGCAAGCTCCTCCGGGTTTTTTCACAGTTTTTTTCCAGATTTTTTTTCCGTTTTTTTTTTTTTTTTTTTTTTTTTAAAGTTCTGCTGACCCTCGTTCTTTAAATGACGCTATCCCGAGGAGGACACCTAAAGGCGAGACGTAATGGCCTCATCTTTGGCAAGCTCCTCCGGTTTTTTTCACAGTTTTTTTCCAGATTTTTTTTCCGTTTCTTTTTTTTTTTTTTTTTAAAGTTCTGCTGACCCTCGTTCTTTAAATGACGCTATCCCGAGGAGGACACCTAAAGGCGAGCCGTAATGGCCTCATCTTTGGCAAGCTCCTCAGGTTTTTTAAACAGTTTTTTTCCAGATTTTTTTTCCGTTTTTTTTTTTTTTTTTTTTTTTTATTATACGTTCTGCTGACCCTCGTTCTTTAAATGACGCTATCCCGAGGAGGACACCTAAAGGCGAGCCGTAATGGCCTCATCTTTGTCAAGCTCCTCCGGTTTTTTTCACAGTTTTTTTCCAGATTTTTTTTCCGTTTTTTTTTTTTCTGCTGACCCTCGTTCTTTAAATGACGCTATCCCGAGGAGGACACCTAAAGGCGAGCCGTAATGGCCTCATCTTTGGCAAGCTCCTCCGTTTTTTTTCACAGTTTTTTTCCAGATTTTTTTTTTATACGTTCTGCTGACCCTCGTTCTTTAAATGACGCTATCCCGAGGAGGACACCTAAAGGCGAGCCGTAATGGCCTCATCTTTGGAAAGCTCCTCCGTTTTTTTTCACAGTTTTTTTCCAGATTTTTTTTTTATACGTTCTGCTGACCCTCGTTCTTTAAATGACGCTATCCCGAGGAGGACACCTAAAGGCGAGCCGTAATGGCCTCATCTTTGGCAAGCTCCTCCGGTTTTTTTCACAGTTTTTTTCCAAATTTTTTTTCCGTTTTTTTTTTATTTATTATTATACGTTCTACTGACCCTCGTTCTTTAAATGACGCTATCCCGAGGAGGACACCTAAAGGCGAGCCGTAATGGCCTCATCTTTGGCAAGCTCCTCCGGTTTTTTTCCAGATGTTTTTTTTTTTTTTTTAAGTTCTGCTGACCGTCGTTCTTTCAATGACCGTATCCCGAGGAGGACACCTAAAGGCGAGCCGTAATGGCCTCATCTTTGGCAAGCTTCTCCGGTTTTTTTCACAGTTTTTTTCCAGATTTTTTTTCCGTTTTTTTTTTTTATTATTATTATAAGTTCTGCTGACCCTCGTTCTTTAAATGACGCTATCCCGAGGAGGACACCTAAAGGCGAGCCGTAATGGCCTCATCTTTGGCAAGCTCCTCCGGTTTTTTTCACAGTTTTTTTCCAGATTTTTTTTCCGTTTTTTTTTTTTTTTTTTTTAAGTTCTGCTGACCCTCGTTCTTTAAATGACGCTATCCCGAGGAGGACACCTAAAGTCGAGCCGTAATGGCCTCATCTTTGGCAAGCTCCTCCGGTTTTTTTCCCAGTTTTTTTCCAGATTTTTTTTCCGTTTTTTTTTTTTCTGCTGACCCTCGTTCTTTAAATGACGCTATCCCCAGGAGGACACCTAAAGGCGAGCCGTAATGGCCTCATCTTTGGCAAGCTCCTCCGTTTTTTTTCACAGTTTTTTTCCAGATTTTTTTTTTTATACGTTCTGCTGACCCTCGTTCTTTAAATGACGCTATCCCGAGGAGGACACCTAAAGGCGAGCCGTAATGGCCTCATCTTTGGCAAGCTCCTCCGGTTTTTTTCACAGGTTTTTTTTCCGTTTTTTTTTTTTTTTTTTTTTTTAAGTTCTGCTGACCCTCGTTCTTTAAATGACGCTATCCCGAGGAGGACACCTAAAGTCGAGCCGTAATGGCCTCATCTTTGGCAAGCTCCTCCGGTTTTTTTCCCAGTTTTTTTCCAGATTTTTTTTCCGTTTTTTTTTTTTCTGCTGACCCTCGTTCTTTAAATGACGCTATCCCCAGGAGGACACCTAAAGGCGAGCCGTAATGGCCTCATCTTTGGCAAGCTCCTCCGTTTTTTTTCACAGTTTTTTTCCAGATTTTTTTTTATACGTTCTGCTGACCCTCGTTCTTTAAATGACGCTATCCCGAGGAGGACACCTAAAGGCGAGCCGTAATGGCCTCATCTTTGGCAAGCTCCTCCGGTTTTTTTCACAGTTTTTTTCCAAATTTTTTTTTCGTTTTTTTTTTATTATTATTATACGTTCTACTGACCCTCGTTCTTTAAATGACGCTATCCCGAGGAGGACACCTAAAGGCGAGCCGTAATGGCCTCATCTTTGGCAAGCTCCTCCGGTTTTTTTCCAGATGTTTTTTTTTTTTTTTTTAAGTTCTGCTGACCGTCGTTCTTTCAATGACCCTATCCCGAGGAGGACACCTAAAGGCGAGCCGTAATGGCCTCATCTTTGGCAAGCTCCTCCGGTTTTTTTCACAGTTTTTTTCCAGATTTTTTTTCCGTTTTTTTTTTTTTTTATTATTATAAGTTCTGCTGACCCTCGTTCTTTAAATGACGCTATCCCGAGGAGGACACCTAAAGGCGAGCCGTAATGGCCTCATCTTTGGCAAGCTCCTCCGGTTTTTTTCACAATTTTTTTCCAGATTTTTTTTCCGTTTTTTTTTTTTTTTTTTTATTATAAGTTCTGCTGACCCTCGTTCTTTAAATGACGCTATCCCGAGGAGGACACCTAAAGGCGAGCCGTAATGGCCTCATCTTTGGCAAGCTCCTCCGGTTTTTTTCACAGTTTTTTTCCAGATTTTTTTTCCGTTTTTTTTTTTTTTTAAGTTCTGCTGACCCTCGTTCTTTAAATGACGCTATCCCGAGGAGGACACCTAAAGGCGAGCCGTAATGGCCTCATCTTTGGCAAGCTCCTCCGGTTTTTTTCACAGTTTTTTTCCAGATTTTTTTTCCATTTTTTTTTTTTTTTTTAAAGTTCTGCTGACCCTCGTTCTTTAAATGACGCTATCCCGAGGAGGACACCTAAAGGCGAGCCGTAATGGCCTCATCTTTGGCAAGCTCCTCCGGTTTTTTTCACAGTTTTTTTCCAGATTTTTTTTTTTCGTTTTTTTTTTTTTTTTTTTTTATACGTTCTGCTGACCCTCGTTCTTTAAATGTCGCTATCCCGAGGAGGACACCTAAAGGCGAGCCGTAATGGCCTCATCTTTGGCAAGCTCCTCCGGTTTTTTTCACAGTTTTTTTCCAGATTTTTTTTCCGTTTTTTTTTTTTTTTTTTTTTTAAAGTTCTGCTGACCCTCGTTCTTTAAATGACGCTATCCCGAGGAGGACACCTAAAGGCGAGACGTAATGGCCTCATCTTTGGCAAGCTCCTCCGGTTTTCTTCACAGTTTTTTTCCAGATTTTTTTTCCGTTTCTTTTTTTTTTTTTTTTTTAAAGTCCTGCTGACCCTCGTTCTTTAAATGACGCTATCCCGAGGAGGACACCTAAAGGCGAGCCGTAATGGCCTCATCTTTGGCAAGCTCCTCAGGTTTTTTAAACAGTTTTTTTCCAGATTTTTTTTCCGTTTTTTTTTTTTTTTTTTTTATTATACGTTCTGCTGACCCTCGTTCTTTAAATGACGCTATCCCGAGGAGGACACCTAAAGGCGAGCCGTAATGGCCTCATCTTTGTCAAGCTCCTCCGGTTTTTTTCACAGTTTTTTTCCAGATATTTTTTCCGTTTTTTTTTTTCTGCTGACCCTCGTTCTTTAAATGACGCTATCCCGAGGAGGACACCTAAAGGCGAGCCGTAATGGCCTCATCTTTGGCAAGCTCCTCCGTTTTTTTTCACAGTTTTTTTCCAGATTTTTTTTTATACGTTCTGCTGACCCTCGTTCTTTAAATGACGCTATCCCGAGGAGGACACCTAAAGGCGAGCCGTAATGGCCTCATCTTTGGCAAGCTCCTCCGTTTTTTTTCACAGTTTTTTTCCAGATTTTTTTTTTTTTTATACGTTCTGCTGACCCTCGTTCTTTAAATGACGCTATCCCGAGGAGGACACCTAAAGGCGAGCCGTAATGGCCTCATCTTTGGCAAGCTCCTCCGGTTTTTTTCACAGTTTTTTTCCAAATTTTTTTTCCGTTTTTTTTTTATTATTATTATACGTTCTACTGACCCTCGTTCTTTAAATGACGCTATCCCGAGGAGGACACCTAAAGGCGAGCCGTAATGGCCTCATCTTTGGCAAGCTCCTCCGGTTTTTTTCCAGATGTTTTTTTTTTTTTTAAGTTCTGCTGACCGTCGTTCTTTCAATGACCCTATCCCGAGGAGGACACCTAAAGGCGAGCCGTAATGTCCTCATCTTTGGCAAGCTCCTCCGGTTTTTTTCACAGTTTTTTTCCAGATTTTTTTTCCGTTTTTTTTTTTTTTTATTATTATAAGTTCTGCTGACCCTCGTTCTTTAAATGACGCTATCCCGAGGAGGACACCTAAAGGCGAGCCGTAATGGCCTCATCTTTGGCAAGCTCTTCCGGTTTTTTTCACAGTTTTCTTCCAGATTTTTTTTCCGTTTTTTTTTTTTTTTTTTTTTTTTTTACGTTCTGCTGACCCTCGTTCTTTAAATGACGCTATCCCGAGGAGGACACCTAAAGGCGAGCCGTAATTGCCTCATCTTTGGCAAGCTCCTCCGGTTTTTTTCCAGACTTTTTTCCGTTTTTTTTTTTAAAGTTCTGCTGACCCTCGTTCTTTAAATGACGCTATCCCGAGGAGGATACCTAAAGGCGAGCCGTAATGGCCTCATCTTTGGCAAGCTCCTCCGGTTTTTTTCCAGATTTTTTTTTTTTTTTAAGTTCTGCTGACCGTCGTTCTTTAAATGACCCTATCCCGAGGAGGACACCTAAAGGCGAGCCGTAATGGCCTCATCTTTGGCAAGCTCTTCCGGTTTTTTTCACAGTTTTTTTCCAGATTTTTTTTCCGTTTTTTTTTTTTTTTTTTTTTTTAGTTCTGCTGACCCTCGTTCTTTAAATGACGCTATCCCGAGGAGGACACCTAAAGGCGAGCCGTAATGGCCTCATCTTTGGCAAGCTCCTCCGGTTTTTTTCCAGATTTTTTTTTCCGTTTATTTATTTTTTTTTTTTAAGTTCTGCTGACCCTCGTTCTTTAAATGACGCTATCCCGAGGAGGACACCTAAAGGCGAGCCGTAATGGCCTCATCTTTGGCAAGCTCCTCCGGTTTTTTTCCAGATTTTTCTTTCCGTTTTTTTTTTTTTTTTTTTTTTTTTTTTTTTTTTTTTATAAGTTCTGCTGACCCTCGTTCTTTAAATGACGCTATCCCGAGGAGGACACCTAAAGGCGAGCCGTAATGGCCTCATCTTTGGCAAGCTCTTCCGGTTTTTTTCACAGTTTTCTTCCAGATTTTTTTTCCGTTTTTTTTTTTTTTTTTTTACGTTCTGCTGACCCTCGTTCTTTAAATGACGCTATCCCGAGGAGGACACCTAAAGGCGAGCCGTAATGGCCTCATCTTTGGCAAGCTCCTCCGGTTTTTTTCCAGATTTTTTTTCCGTTTTTTTTTTTTTAAAGTTCTGCTGACCCTCGTTCTTTAAATGACGCTATCCCGAGGAGGACACCTAAAGGCGAGCCGTAATGGCCTCATCTTTGGCAAGCTCCTCCGGTTTTTTTCACAGTTTTTTTCCAGATTTTTTTTCCGTTTTTTTTTTTTTTTTTTTTTTTTAAGTTCTGCTGACCCTCGTTCTTTAAATGACGCTATCCCGAGGAGGACACCTAAAGGCGAGCCGTAATGGCCTCATCTTTGGCAAGCTCCTCCGGTTTTTTTCACAGTTTTTTTCCAGATTTTTTTCCGTTTTTTTTTTTTTTTTTTAAAGTTCTGCTGACCCTCGTTCTTTAAATGACGCTATCCCGAGGAGGACACCTAAAGGCGAGCCGTAATGGCCTCATCTTTGGCAAGCTCCTCCGATTTTTTTCACAGTTTTTTTCCAGATTTTTTTTTTCCGTTTTTTTTTTTTTTTTTTTTTTTTTTTTTTTTTTATATACGTTCTGCTGACCCTCGTTCTTTAAATGTCGCTATCCCGAGGAGGACACCTAAAGGCGAGCCGTAATGGCCTCATCTTTGGCAAGCTCCTCCGGTTTTTTTCACAGTTTTTTTCCAGATATTTTTTCCGTTTTTTTTTTTTTTTTTTTTTTTTAAAGTTCTGCTGACCCTCGTTCTTTAAATGACGTTATCCCGAGGAGGACACCTAAAGGCGAGACGTAATGGCCTCATCTTTGGCAAGCTCCTCCGGTTTTTTTCACAGTTTTTTTCCAGATTTTTTTTCCGTTTTTTTTTTTTTTTTTTTAAAGTTCTGCTGACCCTCGTTCTTTAAATGACGCTATCCCGAGGAGGACACCTAAAGGCGAGCCGTAATGGCCTCATCTTTGGCAAGCTCCTCCGGTTTTTTAAACAGTTTTTTTCCAGATTTTTTTTCCGTTTTTTTTTTTTTTTTTTTTATTATTATACGTTCTGCTGACCCTCGTTCTTTAAATGACGCTATCCCGAGGAGGACACCTAAAGGCGAGCCGTAATGGCCTCATCTTTGGCAAGCTCCTCCGGTTTTTTTCACAGTTTTTTTCCAGATTTTTTTCCGTTTTTTTTTTTTTTTTTTTTTAAAGTTCTGCTGACCCTCGTTCTTTAAATGACGCTATCCCGAGGAGGACACCTAAAGGCGAGCCGTAATGGCCTCATCTTTGGCAAGCTCCTCCGGTTTTTTTCACAGTTTTTTTCCAGATTTTTTTTTCCGTTTTTTTTTTTTTTTTTTTTTATTATACGTTCTGCTGACCCTCGTTCTTTAAATGTCGCTATCCCGAGGAGGACACCTAAAGGCGAGCCGTAATGGCCTCATCTTTGACAAGCTCCTCCGGTTTTTTTCACAGTTTTTTTCCAGATTTTTTTCCGTTTTTTTTTTTTTTTTTTTAAAGTTCTGCTGACCCTCGTTCTTTAAATGACGTTATCCCGAGGAGGACACCTAAAGGCGAGACGTAATGGCCTCATCTTTGGCAAGCTCCTCCGGTTTTTTTTCACAGTTTTTTTCCAGATTTTTTTTCCGTTTTTTTTTTTTTTTTTTTTAAAGTTCTGCTGACCCTCGTTCTTTAAATGACGCTATCCCGAGGAGGACACCTAAAGGCGAGCCGTAATGGCCTCATCTTTGGCAAGCTCCTCCGGTTTTTTAAACAGTTTTTTTCCAGATTTTTTTCCGTTTTTTTTTTTTTTTTTTTTTTTTTTATTATTATACGTTCTGCTGACCCTCGTTCTTTAAATGACGCTATCCCGAGGAGGACACCTAAAGGCGAGCCGTAATGGCCTCATCTTTGGCAAGCTCCTCCGGTTTTTTTCCAGATTTTTTTTCCGTTTATTTTTTTTTTTTTTAAGTTCTGCTGACCCTCGTTCTTTAAATGACGCTATCCCGAGGAGGACACCTAAAGGCGAGCCGTAATGGCCTCATCTTTGGCAAGCTCCTCCGGTTTTTTTCCAGATTTTTCTTTCCGTTTTTTTTTTTTTTTTTTTTTTTTTTTTTTTTTAAGTTCTGCTGACCCTCGTTCTTTAAATGACGCTATCCCGAGGAGGACACCTAAAGGCGAGCCGTAATGGCCTCATCTTTGGCAAGCTCTTCCGGTTTTTTTCACAGTTTTCTTCCAGATTTTTTTTCCGTTTTTTTTTTTTTTTTTTTTTTTACGTTCTGCTGACCCTCGTTCTTTAAATGACCCTATCCCGAGGAGGACACCTAAAGGCAAGCCGTAATGGCCTCATCTTTGGCAAGCTCCTCCGGTTTTTTTCACAGTTTTTTTCCAGATTTTTTTTCCGTTTTTTTTTTTTTTTTTTTTTTTTTTTTTTTTTTTAACGTTCTGCTGACCCTCGTTCTTTAAATGACGCTATCCCGAGGAGGACTCCTAAAGGCGAGCCGTAATGGCCTAATCTTTGGCAAGCTCCTCCGGTTTTTTTCCAGATTTTTTTTCCGTTTTTTTTTTTTTTATTAAGTTTTGCTGACCCTCGTTCTTTAAATGACGCTATTCCGAGGAGGACACCTAAAGGCGAGCCGTAATGGCCTCATCTTTGGCAAGCTCCTCCGGTTTTTTTCCAGATTTTTTTTCCGTGTTTTTTTTTTTTTTTTTAAGTTCTGCTGACCCTCGTTCTTTAAATGACGCTATCCCGAGGAGGACACCTAAAGGTGAGCCGTAATGGCCTCATCTTTGGCAAGCTCCTCCTGTTTTTTTCCAGATTTTTTTTCCGTTTTTTTTTTTTTTTTTTTTTTTAAGTTCTGCTGACCCTCGTTCTTTAAATGACGCTATCCCGAGGAGGACACCTAAAGGCGAGCCGTAATGGCCTCATCTTTGGCAAGCTCCTCCGGTTTTTTTCCAGATTTTTTTTCCGTTTTTTTTTTTTTTTTTTTAAGTTCTGCTGACCCTCGTTCTTTAAATGACGCTATCCCGAGGAGGACACCTAAAGGCGAGCCGTAATGGCCTCATCTTTGGCAAGCTCTTCCGGTTTTTTTCACAGTTTTCTTCCAGATTTTTTTTCCGTTTTTTTTTTTTTTTTTTTTTACGTTCTGCTGACCCTCGTTCTTTAAATGACGCTATCCCGAGGAGGACACCTAAAGGCGAGCCGTAATGGCCTCATCTTTGGCAAGCTCCTCCGGTTTTTTTCCAGATTTTTTTTCCGTTTTTTTTTTTTAAAGTTCTGCTGACCCTCGTTCTTTAAATGACGCTATCCCGAGGAGGACACCTAAAGGCGAGCCGTAATGGCCTCATCTTTGGCAAGCTCCTCCGGTTTTTTTCACAGTTTTTTTCCAGATTTTTTTTCCGTTTTTTTTTTTTTTTTTTTTTTTTATTATACGTTCTGCTGACCCTCGTTCTTTAAATGTCGCTATCCCGAGGAGGACACCTAAAGGCGAGCCGTAATGGCCTCATCTTTGGCAAGCTCCTCCGGTTTTTTTCACAGTTTTTTTCCAGATTTTTTTCCGTTTTTTTTTTTTTTTTTTTTTAAAGTTCTGCTGACCCTCGTTCTTTAAATGACGTTATCCCGAGGAGGACACCTAAAGGCGAGACGTAATGGCCTCATCTTTGGCAAGCTCCTCCGGTTTTTTTCACAGTTTTTTTCCAGATTTTTTTTCCGTTTTTTTTTTTTTTTTTTTTAAAGTTCTGCTGACCCTCGTTCTTTAAATGACGCTATCCCGAGGAGGACACCTAAAGGCGAGCCGTAATGGCCTCATCTTTGGCAAGCTCCTCCGGTTTTTTAAACAGTTTTTTTCAAGATTTTTTTTCCGTTTTTTTTTTTTTTTTTTTTTTTATTATACGTTCTGCTGACCCTCGTTCTTTAAATGACGCTATCCCGAGGAGGACACCTAAAGGCGAGCCGTAATGGCCTCATCTTTGGCAAGCTCCTCCGGTTTTTTTCCAGATTTTTTTTCCGTTTATTTTTTTTTTTTTTTTAAGTTCTGCTGACCCTCGTTCTTTAAATGACGCTATCCCGACGAGGACACCTAAAGGCGAGCCGTAATGGCCTCATCTTTGGCAAGCTCCTCCGGTTTTTTTCCAGATTTTTCTTTCCGTTTTTTTTTTTTTTTTTTTTTTTTTTTTAAGTTCTGCTGACCCTCGTTCTTTAAATGACGCTATCCCGAGGAGGACACCTAAAGGCGAGCCGTAATGGCCTCATCTTTGGCAAGCTCCTCCGGTTTTTTTCCAGATTTTTTTTCCGTTTTTTTTTTTTTTTTTTTTTTTAAGTTCTGCTGACCCTCGTTCTTTAAATGACGCTATCCCGAGGAGGACACCTAAAGGCGAGCCGTAATGGCCTCATCTTTGGCAAGCTCTTCCGGTTTTTTTCACAGTTTTCTTCCAGATTTTTTTTCCGTTTTTTTTTTTTTTTTTTTTTTACGTTCTGCTGACCCTCGTTCTTTAAATGACGCTATCCCGAGGAGGACACCTAAAGGCGAGCCGTAATGGCCTCATCTTTGGCAAGCTCCTCCGGTTTTTTTCCAGATTTTTTTTCCGTTTTTTTTTTTTTAAAGTTCTGCTGACCCTCGTTCTTTAAATGACGCTATCCCGAGGAGGACACCTAAAGGCGAGCCGTAATGGCCTCATCTTTGGCAAGCTCCTCCGGTTTTTTTCACAGTTTTTTTCCAAATTTTTTTTCCGTTTTTTTTTTTTTTTTTTTTTTTTAAGTTCTGCTGACCCTCGTTCTTTAAATGACGCTATCCCGAGGAGGACACCTAAAGGCGAGCCGTAATGGCCTCATCTTTGGCAAGCTCCTCCGGTTTTTTTCACAGTTTTTTTCCAGATTTTTTTCCGTTTTTTTTTTTTTTTTTTTAAAGTTCTGCTGACCCTCGTTCTTTAAATGACGCTATCCCGAGGAGGACACCTAAAGGCGAGCCGTAATGGCCTCATCTTTGGCAAGCTCCTCCGGTTTTTTTCACAGTTTTTTTCCAGATTTTTTTTTTCCATTTTTTTTTTTTATTTTTTTTTTTTATACGTTCTGCTGACCCTCGTTCTTTAAATGTCGCTATCCCGAGGAGGACACCTAAAGGCGAGCCGTAATGGCCTCATCTTTGGCAAGCTCCTCCGGTTTTTTTCACAGTTTTTTTCCAGATTTTTTTCCGTTTTTTTTTTTTTTTTTTTTTAAAGTTCTGCTGACCCTCGTTCTTTAAATGACGTTATCCCGAGGAGGACACCTAAAGGCGAGACGTAATGGCCTCATCTTTGGCAAGTTCCTCCAGTTTTTTTCACAGTTTTTTTCCAGATTTTTTTTCCGTTTTTTTTTTTTTTTTTTTTTAAAGTTCTGCTGACCCTCGTTCTTTAAATGACGCTATCCCGAGGAGGACACCTAAAGGCGAGCCGTAATGGCCTCATCTTTGGCAAGCTCCTCCGGTTTTTTAAACAGTTTTTTTCCAGATTTTTTTTCCGTTTTTTTTTTTTTTTTTTTTTTTTTTTTTTTTTAACGTTCTGCTGACCCTCGTTCTTTAAATGACGCTATCCCGAGGAGGACACCTAAAGGCGAGCCGTAATGGCCTCATCTTTGGCAAGCTCCTCCGGTTTTTTTCACAGTTTTTTTCCAGATTTTTTTTCCGTTTTTTTTTTTTTTTTTTTTTTTTTTTTAAGTTCTGCTGACCCTCGTTCTTTAAATGACGCTATCCCGAGGAGGACACCTAAAGGCGAGCCGTAATGGCCTCATCTTTGGCAAGCTCCTCTGGTTTTTTTCACAGTTTTTTTCCAGGTTTTTTTCCGTTTTTTTTTTTTTTTTTTTAAAGTTCTGCTGACCCTCGTTCTTTAAATGACGCTATCCCGAGGAGGACACCTAAAGGCGAGCCGTAATGGCCTCATCTTTGGCAAGCTCCTCCGGTTTTTTTCACAGTTTTTTTCCAGATTTTTTTTTTCCATTTTTTTTTTTATTTTTTTTTTTTTATACGTTCTGCTGACCCTCGTTCTTTAAATGTCGCTATCCCGAGGAGGACACCTAAAGGCGAGCCGTAATGGCCTCATCTTTGGCAAGCTCCTCCGGTTTTTTTCACAGTTTTTTTCCAGATTTTTTTCCGTTTTTTTTTTTTTTTTTTTTTTAAAGTTCTGCTGACCTCGTTCTTTAAATGACGTTATCCCGAGGAGGACACCTAAAGGCGAGACGTAATGGCCTCATCTTTGGCAAGTTCCTCCGGTTTTTTTCACAGTTTTTTTCCAGATTTTTTTTCCGTTTTTTTTTTTTTTTTTTTTTAAAGTTCTGCTGACCCTCGTTCTTTAAATGACGCTATCCCGAGGAGGACACCTAAAGGCGAGCCGTAATGGCCTCATCTTTGGCAAGCTCCTCCGGTTTTTTAAACAGTTTTTTTCCAGATTTTTTTTCCGTGTTTTTTTTTTTTTATTATACGTTCTGCTGACCCTCGTTCTTTAAATGACGCTATCCCGAGGAGGACACCTAAAGGCGAGCCGTAATGGCCTCATCTTTGGCAAGCTCCTCCGGTTTTTTTCACAGTTTTTTTCCAGATTTTTTTTCCGTTTTTTTTTTTTTTTTTTTTTTTTTAAGTTCTGCTGACCCTCGTTCTTTAAATGACGCTATCCCGAGGAGGACACCTAAAGGCGAGCCGTAATGGCCTCATCTTTGGCAAGCTCCTCCGGTTTTTTTCACAGTTTTTTTCCAGATTTTTTTCCGTTTTTTTTTTTTTTTTTTTAAAGTTCTGCTGACCCTCGTTCTTTAAATGACGCTATCCCGAGGAGGACACCTAAAGGCGAGCCGTAATGGCCTCATCTTTGGCAAGCTCCTCCGGTTTTTTTCACAGTTTTTTTCCAGATTTTTTTTTTCCATTTTTTTTTTTATTTTTTTTTTTTTATACGTTCTGCTGACCCTCGTTCTTTAAATGTCGCTATCCCGAGGAGGACACCTAAAGGCGAGCCGTAATGGCCTCATCTTTGGCAAGCTCCTCCGGTTTTTTTCACAGTTTTTTTCCAGATATTTTTTCCGTTTTTTTTTTTTTTTTTTTTTTTTTTTAAAGTTCTGCTGACCCTCGTTCTTTAAATGACGTTATCCCGAGGAGGACACCTAAAGGCGAGACGTAATGGCCTCATCTTTGGCAAGCTCCTCCGGTTTTTTTCACAGTTTTTTTCCAGATTTTTTTTCCGTTTTTTTTTTTTTTTTTTTTAAAGTTCTGCTGACCCTCGTTCTTTAAATGACGCTATCCCGAGGAGGACACCTAAAGGCGAGCCGTAATGGCCTCATCTTTGGCAAGCTCCTCCGGTTTTTTTCACAGTTTTTTTCCAGATTTTTTTTTCCGTTTTTTTTTTTTTTTTTTTTTTTTTATTATACGTTCTGCTGACCCTCGTTCTTTAAATGTCGCTATCCCGAGGAGGACACCTAAAGGCGAGCCGTAATGGCCTCATCTTTGGCAAGCTCCTCCGGTTTTTTTCACAGTTTTTTTCCAGATTTTTTTCCGTTTTTTTTTTTTTTTTTTTTTTTAAAGTTCTGCTGACCCTCGTTCTTTAAATGACGTTATCCCGAGGAGGACACCTAAAGGCGAGACGTAATGGCCTCATCTTTGGCAAGCTCCTCCGGTTTTTTTCACAGTTTTTTTCCAGATTTTTTTTCCGTTTTTTTTTTTTTTTTTTTTTAAAGTTCTGCTGACCCTCGTTCTTTAAATGACGCTATCCCGAGGAGGACACCTAAAGGCGAGCCGTAATGGCCTCATCTTTGGCAAGCTCCTCCGGTTTTTTAAACAGTTTTTTTCCAGATTTTTTTTCCGTTTTTTTTTTTTTTTTTTTTTTTATTTTTTATTATACGTTCTGCTGACCCTCGTTCTTTAAATGACGCTATCCCGAGGAGGACACCTAAAGGCGAGCCGTAATGGCCTCATCTTTGGCAAGCTCCTCCGGTTTTTTTCTCAGTTTTTTTCCAGATTTTTTTTCCGTTTTTTTTTTTTTTTTTTTTTTTTTTAAGTTCTGCTGACCCTCGTTCTTTAAATGATGCTATCCCGAGGAGGACACCTAAAGGCGAGCCGTAATGGCCTCATCTTTGGCAAGCTCCTCCGGTTTTTTTCACAGTTTTTTTCCAGATTTTTTTCCGTTTTTTTTTTTTTTTTTTTAAAGTTCTGCTGACCCTCGTTCTTTAAATGACGCTATCCCGAGGAGGACACCTAAAGGCGAGCCGTAATGGCCTCATCTTTGGCAAGCTCCTCCGGTTTTTTTCACAGTTTTTTTCCAGATTTTTTTTTTCCATTTTTTTTTTTTATTTTTTTTTTTTATACGTTCTGCTGACCCTCGTTCTTTAAATGTCGCTATCCCGAGGAGGACACCTAAAGGCGAGCCGTAATGGCCTCATCTTTGGCAAGCTCCTCCGGTTTTTTTCACAGTTTTTTTCCAGATATTTTTTCCGTTTTTTTTTTTTTTTTTTTTTTTTTTTAAAGTTCTGCTGACCCTCGTTCTTTAAATGACGTTATCCCGAGGAGGACACCTAAAGGCGAGACGTAATGGCCTCATCTTTGGCAAGCTCCTCCGGTTTTTTTCACAGTTTTTTTCCAGATTTTTTTTCCGTTTTTTTTTTTTTTTTTTTTAAAGTTCTGCTGACCCTCGTTCTTTAAATGACGCTATCCCGAGGAGGACACCTAAAGGCGAGCCGTAATGGCCTCATCTTTGGCAAGCTCCTCCGGTTTTTTAAACAGTTTTTTTCCAGATTTTTTTTCCGTTTTTTTTTTTTTTTTTTATTATTATACGTTCTGCTGACCCTCGTTCTTTAAATGACGCTATCCCGAGGAGGACACCTAAAGGCGAGCCGTAATGGCCTCATCTTTGGCAAGCTCCTCCGGTTTTTTTCACAGTTTTTTTCCAGATTTTTTTCCGTTTTTTTTTTTTTTTTTTTTAAAGTTCTGCTGACCCTCGTTCTTTAAATGACGCTATCCCGAGGAGGACACCTAAAGGCGAGCCGTAATGGCCTCATCTTTGGCAAGCTCCTCCGGTTTTTTTCACAGTTTTTTTCCAGATTTTTTTTTCCGTTTTTTTTTTTTTTTTTTTTTATTATACGTTCTGCTGACCCTCGTTCTTTAAATGACGCTATCCCGAGGAGGACACCTAAAGGCGAGCCGTAATGGCCTCATCTTTGGCAAGCTCCTCCGGTTTTTTTCCAGATTTTTTTTCCGTTTATTTTTTTTTTTTTTAAGTTCTGCTGACCCTCGTTCTTTAAATGACGCTATCCCGAGGAGGACACCTAAAGGCGAGCCGTAATGGCCTCATCTTTGGCAAGCTCCTCCGGTTTTTTTCCAGATTTTTCTTTCCGTTTTTTTTTTTTTTTTTTTTTTTTTAAGTTCTGCTGACCCTCGTTCTTTAAATGACGCTATCCCGAGGAGGACACCTAAAGGCGAGCCGTAATGGCCTCATCTTTGGCAAGCTCTTCCGGTTTTTTTCACAGTTTTCTTCCAGATTTTTTTTCCGTTTTTTTTTTTTTTTTTTTTTTTACGTTCTGCTGACCCTCGTTCTTTAAATGACCCTATCCCGAGGAGGACACCTAAAGGCAAGCCGTAATGGCCTCATCTTTGGCAAGCTCCTCCGGTTTTTTTCACAGTTTTTTTCCAGATTTTTTTTCCGTTTTTTTTTTTTTTTTTTTTTTTTATTAAGTTTTGCTGACCATCGTTCTTTAAATGACGCTATTCCGAGGAGGACACCTAAAGGCGAGCCGTAATGGCCTCATCTTTGGCAAGCTCCTCCGGTTTTTTTCCAGATTTTTTTTCCGTGTTTTTTTTTTTTTTTTTAAGTTCTGCTGACCCTCGTTCTTTAAATGACGCTATCCCGAGGAGGACACCTAAAGGTGAGCCGTAATGGCCTCATCTTTGGCAAGCTCCTCCTGTTTTTTTCCAGATTTTTTTTCCGTTTTTTTTTTTTTTTTTTTTTTTTTTTAAGTTCTGCTGACCCTCGTTCTTTAAATGACGCTATCCCGAGGAGGACACCTAAAGGCGAGCCGTAATGGCCTCATCTTTGGCAAGCTCCTCCGGTTTTTTTCCAGATTTTTTTTCCGTTTTTTTTTTTTTTTTTTTTTTAAGTTCTGCTGACCCTCGTTCTTTAAATGACGCTATCCCGAGGAGGACACCTAAAGGCGAGCCGTAATGGCCTCATCTTTGGCAAGCTCTTCCGGTTTTTTTCACAGTTTTCTTCCAGATTTTTTTTCCGTTTTTTTTTTTTTTTTTTTTTTACGTTCTGCTGACCCTCGTTCTTTAAATGACGCTATCCCGAGGAGGACACCTAAAGGCGAGCCGTAATGGCCTCATCTTTGGCAAGCTCCTCCGGTTTTTTTCCAGATTTTTTTTCCGTTTTTTTTTTTTTAAAGTTCTGCTGACCCTCGTTCTTTAAATGACGCTATCCCGAGGAGGACACCTAAAGGCGAGCCGTAATGGCCTCATCTTTGGCAAGCTCCTCCGGTTTTTTTCACAGTTTTTTTCCAGATTTTTTTTCCGTTTTTTTTTTTTTTTTTTTTTTTTTTTAAGTTCTGCTGACCCTCGTTCTTTAAATGACGCTATCCCGAGGAGGACACCTAAAGGCGAGCCGTAATGGCCTCATCTTTGGCAAGCTCTTCCGGTTTTTTTCACAGTTTTTTTCCAGATTTTTTTCCGTTTTTTTTTTTTTTTTTTTAAAGTTCTGCTGACCCTCGTTCTTTAAATGACGCTATCCCGAGGAGGACACCTAAAGGCGAGCCGTAATGGCCTCATCTTTGGCAAGCTCCTCCGGTTTTTTTCACAGTTTTTTTCCAGATTTTTTTTTTCCATTTTTTTTTTATTTTTATTTTTTTTATACGTTCTGCTGACCCTCGTTCTTTAAATGTCGCTATCCCGAGGAGGACACCTAAAGGCGAGCCGTAATGGCCTCATCTTTGGCAAGCTCCTCCGGTTTTTTTCACAGTTTTTTTCCAGATTTTTTTCCGTTTTTTTTTTTTTTTTTTTTAAAGTTCTGCTGACCCTCGTTCTTTAAATGACGTTATCCCGAGGAGGACACCTAAAGGCGAGACGTAATGGCCTCATCTTTGGCAAGCTCCTCCGGTTTTTTTCACAGTTTTTTTCCAGATTTTTTTTCCGTTTTTTTTTTTTTTTTTTTTTAAAGTTCTGCTGACCCTCGTTCTTTAAATGACGCTATCCCGAGGAGGACACCTAAAGGCGAGCCGTAATGGCCTCATCTTTGGCAAGCTCCTCCGGTTTTTTAAACAGTTTTTTTCCAGATTTTTTTTCCGTTTTTTTTTTTTTTTTTTTTTTTTTTTTTTTTTATTATACGTTCTGCTGACCCTCGTTCTTTAAATGACGCTATCCCGAGGAGGACACCTAAAGGCGAGCCGTAATGGCCTCATCTTTGGCAAGCTCCTCCGGTTTTTTTCACAGTTTTTTTCCAGATTTTTTTTCCGTTTTTTTTTTTTTTTTTTTTTTTTTAAGTTCTGCAGACCCTCGTTCTTTAAATGACGCTATCCCGAGGAGGACACCTAAAGGCGAGCCGTAATGGCCTCATCTTTGGCAAGCTCCTCCGGTTTTTTTCACAGTTTTTTTCCAGATTTTTTTCCGTTTTTTTTTTTTTTTTTTTTTAAAGTTCTGCTGACCCTCGTTCTTTAAATGACGCTATCCCGAGGAGGACACCTAAAGGCGAGCCGTAATGGCCTCATCTTTGGCAAGCTCCTCCGGTTTTTTTCACAGTTTTTTTCCAGATTTTTTTTTCCATTTTTTTTTTTTTATTTTTTTTTTTTATACGTTCTGCTGACCCTCGTTCTTTAAATGTCGCTATCCCGAGGAGGACACCTAAAGGCGAGCCGTAATGGCCTCATCTTTGGCAAGCTCCTCCGGTTTTTTTCACAGTTTTTTTCCAGATATTTTTTCCGTTTTTTTTTTTTTTTTTTTTTTTTTTTTAAAGTTCTGCTGACCCTCGTTCTTTAAATGACGTTATCCCGAGGAGGACACCTAAAGGCGAGACGTAATGGCCTCATCTTTGGCAAGCTCCTCCGGTTTTTTTCACAGTTTTTTTCCAGATTTTTTTTCCGTTTTTTTTTTTTTTTTTTTTTTAAAGTTCTGCTGACCCTCGTTCTTTAAATGACGCTATCCCGAGGAGGACACCTAAAGGTGAGCCGTAATGGCCTCATCTTTGGCAAGCTCCTCCGGTTTTTTAAACAGTTTTTTTCCAGTTTTTTTTTCCGTTTTTTTTTTTTTTTTTTTTTTTTTTTTTTTAACGTTCTGCTGACCCTCGTTCTTTAAATGACGCTATCCCGAGGAGGACACCTAAAGGCGAGCCGTAATGGCCTCATCTTTGGCAAGCTCCTCCGGTTTTTTTCACAGTTTTTTTCCAGATTTTTTTCCGTTTTTTTTTTTTTTTTTAAAGTTCTGCTGACCCTCGTTCTTTAAATGACGCTATCCCGAGGAGGACACCTAAAGGCGAGCCGTAATGGCCTCATCTTTGGCAAGCTCCTCCGGTTTTTTTCACAGTTTTTTTCCAGATTTTTTTTTCCGTTTTTTTTTTTTTTTTTTTTTATTATACGTTCTGCTGACCCTCGTTCTTTAAATGTCGCTATCCCGAGGAGGACACCTAAAGGCGAGCCGTAATGGCCTCATCTTTGGCAAGCTCCTCCGGTTTTTTTCACAGTTTTTTTCCAGATTTTTTTCCGTTTTTTTTTTTTTTTTTTTTTAAAGTTCTGCTGACCCTCGTTCTTTAAATGACGTTATCCCGAGGAGGACACCTAAAGGCGAGACGTAATGGCCTCATCTTTGGCAAGCTCCTCCGGTTTTTTTCACAGTTTTTTTCCAGATTTTTTTTCCGTTTTTTTTTTTTTTTTTTAAAGTTCTGCTGACCCTCGTTCTTTAAATGACGCTATCCCGAGGAGGACACCTAAAGGCGAGCCGTAATGGCCTCATCTTTGGCAAGCTCCTCCGGTTTTTTAAACAGTTTTTTTCCAGATTTTTTTTTCCGTTTTTTTTTTTTTTTTTTTTTTTTTTTTTTTTTATTATACGTTCTGCTGACCCTCGTTCTTTAAATGACGCTATCCCGAGGAGGACACCTAAAGGCGAGCCGTAATGGCCTCATCTTTGGCAAGCTCCTCCGGTTTTTTTCACAGTTTTTTTCCAGATTTTTTTTTTCCATTTTTTTTTTTATTTTTTTTTTTTTATACGTTCTGCTGACCCTCGTTCTTTAAATGTCGCTATCCCGAGGAGGACACCTAAAGGCGAGCCGTAATGGCCTCATCTTTGGCAAGCTCCTCCGGTTTTTTTCACAGTTTTTTTCCAGATTTTTTTTTCCGTTTTTTTTTTTTTTTTTTTTTTATTATACGTTCTGCTGACCCTCGTTCTTTAAATGTCGCTATCCCGAGGAGGACACCTAAAGGCGAGCCGTAATGGCCTCATCTTTGGCAAGCTCCTCCGGTTTTTTTCACAGTTTTTTTCCAGATTTTTTTCCGTTTTTTTTTTTTTTTTTTTTAAAGTTCTGCTGACCCTCGTTCTTTAAATGACGTTATCCCGAGGAGGACACCTAAAGGCGAGACGTAATGGCCTCATCTTTGGCAAGCTCCTCCGGTTTTTTTCACAGTTTTTTTCCAGATTTTTTTTCCGTTTTTTTTTTTTTTTTTTTTAAAGTTCTGCTGACCCTCGTTCTTTAAATGACGCTATCCCGAGGAGGACACCTAAAGGCGAGCCGTAATGGCCTCATCTTTGGCAAGCTCCTCCGGTTTTTTAAACAGTTTTTTTCCAGATTTTTTTTCCGTTTTTTTTTTTTTTTTTTTTTTTTTTTTTTTTTATTATACGTTCTGCTGACCCTCGTTCTTTAAATGACGCTATCCCGAGGAGGACACCTAAAGGCGAGCCGTAATGGCCTCATCTTTGGCAAGCTCCTCCGGTTTTTTTCACAGTTTTTTTCCAGATTTTTTTTCCGTTTTTTTTTTTTTTTTTTTTTTTTAAGTTCTGCTGACCCTCGTTCTTTAAATGACGCTATCCCGAGGAGGACACCTAAAGGCGAGCCGTAATGGCCTCATCTTTGGCAAGCTCCTCCGGTTTTTTTCACAGTTTTTTTCCAGATTTTTTTCCGTTTTTTTTTTTTTTTTTTTAAAGTTCTGCTGACCCTCGTTCTTTAAATGACGCTATCCCGAGGAGGACACCTAAAGGCGAGCCGTAATGGCCTCATCTTTGGCAAGCTCCTCCGGTTTTTTTCACAGTTTTTTTCCAGATTTTTTTTTTCCATTTTTTTTTTATTATTTTTTTTTTTTTTATACGTTCTGCTGACCCTCGTTCTTTAAATGTCGCTATCCCGAGGAGGACACCTAAAGGCGAGCCGTAATGGCCTCATCTTTGGCAAGCTCCTCCGGTTTTTTTCACAGTTTTTTTCCAGATATTTTTTCCGTTTTTTTTTTTTTTTTTTTTTTTTTTTTTAAAGTTCTGCTGACCCTCGTTCTTTAAATGACGTTATCCCGAGGAGGACACCTAAAGGCGAGACGTAATGGCCTCATCTTTGGCAAGCTCCTCCGGTTTTTTTCACAGTTTTTTTCCAGATTTTTTTTTCGTTTTTTTTTTTTTTTTTTTTAAAGTTCTGCTGACCCTCGTTCTTTAAATGACGCTATCCCGAGGAGGACACCTAAAGGCGAGCCGTAATGGCCTCATCTTTGGCAAGCTCCTCCGGTTTTTTAAACAGTTTTTTTCCAGATTTTTTTTCCGTTTTTTTTTTTTTTTTTATTATTATACGTTCTGCTGACCCTCGTTCTTTAAATGACGCTATCCCGAGGAGGACACCTAAAGGCGAGCCGTAATGGCCTCATCTTTGGCAAGCTCCTCCGGTTTTTTTCACAGTTTTTTTCCAGATTTTTTTCCGTTTTTTTTTTTTTTTTTTTTAAAGTTCTGCTGACCCTCGTTCTTTAAATGACGCTATCCCGAGGAGGACACCTAAAGGCGAGCCGTAATGGCCTCATCTTTGGCAAGCTCCTCCGGTTTTTTTCACAGTTTTTTTCCAGATTTTTTTTTCCGTTTTTTTTTTTTTTTTTTTTTTTATTATACGTTCTGCTGACCCTCGTTCTTTAAATGTCGCTATCCCGAGGAGGACACCTAAAGGCGAGCCGTAATGGCCTCATCTTTGGCAAGCTCCTCCGGTTTTTTTCACAGTTTTTTTCCAGATTTTTTTCCGTTTTTTTTTTTTTTTTTTTTTTAAAGTTCTGCTGACCCTCGTTCTTTAAATGACGTTATCCCGAGGAGGACACCTAAAGGCGAGACGTAATGGCCTCATCTTTGGCAAGCTCCTCCGGTTTTTTTCACAGTTTTTTTCCAGATTTTTTTTCCGTTTTTTTTTTTTTTTTTTTTAAAGTTCTGCTGACCCTCGTTCTTTAAATGACGCTATCCCGAGGAGGACACCTAAAGGCGAGCCGTAATGGCCTCATCTTTGGCAAGCTCCTCCGGTTTTTTAAACAGTTTTTTTCCAGATTTTTTTTCCGTTTTTTTTTTTTTTTTTTTTTTTTTTTTATTATACGTTCTGCTGACCCTCGTTCTTTAAATGACGCTATCCCGAGGAGGACACCTAAAGGCGAGCCGTAATGGCCTCATCTTTGGCAAGCTCCTCCGGTTTTTTTCACAGTTTTTTTCCAGATTTTTTTTCCGTTTTTTTTTTTTTTTCTGCTGACCCTCGTTCTTTAAATGACGCTATCCCGAGGAGGACACCTAAAGGCGAGCCGTAATGGCCTCATCTTTGGCAAGCTCCTCCGGTTTTTTTCCAGATTTTTTTTCCGTTTATTTTTTTTTTTTTTTTAAGTTCTGCTGACCCTCGTTCTTTAAATGACGCTATCCCGAGGAGGACACCTAAAGGCGAGCCGTAATGGCCTCATCTTTGGCAAGCTCCTCCGGTTTTTTAAACAGTTTTTTACCAAATTTTTTTTCCGTTTTTTTTTTTTTTTTTTTTTTAAGTTCTGCTGACCCTCGTTCTTTAAATGACGCTATCCCGAGGAGGACACCTAAAGGCGAGACGTAATGGCCTCATCTTTGGCAAGCTCCTCCGGTTTTTTTCACAGTTTTTTTCCAGATTTTTTTTCCGTTTTTTTTTTTTTTTTTTTTTAAAGTTCTGCTGACCCTCGTTCTTTAAATGACGCTATCCCGAGGAGGACACCTAAAGGCGAGCCGTAATGGCCTCATCTTTGGCAAGCTCCTCCGGTTTTTTAAACAGTTTTTTTCCAAATTTTTTTTCCGTTTTTTTTTTTTTTTTTTTTTTTTTAAGTTCTGCTGACCCTCGTTCTTTAAATGACGCTATCCCGAGGAGGACACCTAAAGGCGAGCCGTAATGGCCTCATCTTTGGCAAGCTCCTCCGGTTTTTTTCACAGTTTTTTTCCAGATTTTTTTCCGTTTTTTTTTTTTTTTTTTTTTTTTTTTAAGTTCTGCTGACCCTCGTTCTTTAAATGACGCTATCCCGAGGAGGACACCTAAAGGCGAGCCGTAATGGCCTCATCTTTGGCAAGCTCCTCCGGTTTTTTTCACAGTTTTTTTCCAGATTTTTTTCCGTTTTTTTTTTTTTTTTTAAAGTTCTGCTGACCCTCGTTCTTTAAATGACGCTATCCCGAGGAGGACACCTAAAGGCGAGCCGTAATGGCCTCATCTTTGGCAAGCTCCTCCGGTTTTTTTCACAGTTTTTTTCCAGATATTTTTTCCGTTTTTTTTTTTTTTTTTTTTTTTTTTTTAAAGTTCTGCTGACCCTCGTTCTTTAAATGACGTTATCCCGAGGAGGACACCTAAAGGCGAGACGTAATGGCCTCATCTTTGGCAAGCTCCTCCGGTTTTTTTCACAGTTTTTTTCCAGATTTTTTTTCCGTTTTTTTTTTTTTTTTTTTTAAAGTTCTGCTGACCCTCGTTCTTTAAATGACGCTATCCCGAGGAGGACACCTAAAGGCGAGCCGTAATGGCCTCATCTTTGGCAAGCTCCTCCGGTTTTTTAAACAGTTTTTTTCCAGATTTTTTTTCCGTTTTTTTTTTTTTTTATTATTATACGTTCTGCTGACCCTCGTTCTTTAAATGACGCTATCCCGAGGAGGACACCTAAAGGCGAGCCGTAATGGCCTCATCTTTGGCAAGCTCCTCCGGTTTTTTTCACAGTTTTTTTCCAGATTTTTTTCCGTTTTTTTTTTTTTTTTTTTAAAGTTCTGCTGACCCTCGTTCTTTAAATGACGCTATCCCGAGGAGGACACCTAAAGGCGAGCCGTAATGGCCTCATCTTTGGCAAGCTCCTCCGGTTTTTTTCACAGTTTTTTTCCAGATTTTTTTTTCCGTTTTTTTTTTTTTTTTTTTTTTATTATACGTTCTGCTGACCCTCGTTCTTTAAATGTCGCTATCCCGAGGAGGACACCTAAAGGCGAGCCGTAATGGCCTCATCTTTGGCAAGCTCCTCCGGTTTTTTTCACAGTTTTTTTCCAGATTTTTTTCCGTTTTTTTTTTTTTTTTTTTTTTAAAGTTCTGCTGACCCTCGTTCTTTAAATGACGTTATCCCGAGGAGGACACCTAAAGGCGAGACGTAATGGCCTCATCTTTGGCAAGCTCCTCCGGTTTTTTTCACAGTTTTTTTCCAGATTTTTTTTCCGTTTTTTTTTTTTTTTTTTTAAAGTTCTGCTGACCCTCGTTCTTTAAATGACGCTATCCCGAGGAGGACACCTAAAGGCGAGCCGTAATGGCCTCATCTTTGGCAAGCTCCTCCGGTTTTTTAAACAGTTTTTTTCCAGATTTTTTTTCCGTTTTTTTTTTTTTTTTTTTTTTTTTTTTATTATACGTTCTGCTGACCCTCGTTCTTTAAATGACGCTATCCCGAGGAGGACACCTAAAGGCGAGCCGTAATGGCCTCATCTTTGGCAAGCTCCTCCGGTTTTTTTCACAGTTTTTTTCCAGATTTTTTTTCCGTTTTTTTTTTTTTTTCTGCTGACCCTCGTTCTTTAAATGACGCTATCCCGAGGAGGACACCTAAAGGCGAGCCGTAATGGCCTCATCTTTGGCAAGCTCCTCCGGTTTTTTTCCAGATTTTTTTTCCGTTTATTTATTTTTTTTTTTAAGTTCTGCTGACCCTCGTTCTTTAAATGACGCTATCCCGAGGAGGACACCTAAAGGCGAGCCGTAATGGCCTCATCTTTGGCAAGCTCCTCCGGTTTTTTAAACAGTTTTTTTCCAAATTTTTTTTCCGTTTTTTTTTTTTTTTTTTTTTTTAAGTTCTGCTGACCCTCGTTCTTTAAATGACGCTATCCCGAGGAGGACACCTAAAGGCGAGACGTAATGGCCTCATCTTTGGCAAGCTCCTCCGGTTTTTTTCACAGTTTTTTTCCAGATTTTTTTTCCGTTTTTTTTTTTTTTTTTTTTTAAAGTTCTGCTGACCCTCGTTCTTTAAATGACGCTATCCCGAGGAGGACACCTAAAGGCGAGCCGTAATGGCCTCATCTTTGGCAAGCTCCTCCGGTTTTTTAAACAGTTTTTTTCCAAATTTTTTTTCCGTTTTTTTTTTTTT
The DNA here is from genome assembly GCF_059453495.1 of Arachis ipaensis. Taxonomy (NCBI): domain Eukaryota; kingdom Viridiplantae; phylum Streptophyta; class Magnoliopsida; order Fabales; family Fabaceae; genus Arachis; species Arachis ipaensis. The sequence continues at coordinate 63,129,375 of NC_142439.1, read as the reverse complement.
TTTTTTTTTTTTAAGTTCTGCTGACCCTCGTTCTTTAAATGACGCTATCCCGAGGAGGACACCTAAAGGCGAGCCGTAATGGCCTCATCTTTGGCAAGCTCCTCCGGTTTTTTTCACAGTTTTTTTCCAGATTTTTTTTCCGTTTTTTTTTTTTTTTTTTTTTTTTTTTAAGTTCTGCTGACCCTCGTTCTTTAAATGACGCTATCCCGAGGAGGACACCTAAAGGCGAGCCGTAATGGCCTCATCTTTGGCAAGCTCCTCCGGTTTTTTTCACAGTTTTTTTCCAGATTTTTTTCCGTTTTTTTTTTTTTTTTTTTAAAGTTCTGCTGACCCTCGTTCTTTAAATGACGCTATCCCGAGGAGGACACCTAAAGGCGAGCCGTAATGGCCTCATCTTTGGCAAGCTCCTCCGGTTTTTTTCACAGTTTTTTTCCAGATTTTTTTTTTCCATTTTTTTTTTTTATTATTTTTTTTTTTTATACGTTCTGCTGACCCTCGTTCTTTAAATGTCGCTATCCCGAGGAGGACACCTAAAGGCGAGCCGTAATGGCCTCATCTTTGGCAAGCTCCTCCGGTTTTTTTCACAGTTTTTTTCCAGATATTTTTTCCGTTTTTTTTTTTTTTTTTTTTTTTTTTTTAAAGTTCTGCTGACCCTCGTTCTTTAAATGACGTTATCCCGAGGAGGACACCTAAAGGCGAGACGTAATGGCCTCATCTTTGGCAAGCTCCTCCGGTTTTTTTCACAGTTTTTTTCCAGATTTTTTTTCCGTTTTTTTTTTTTTTTTTTTTAAAGTTCTGCTGACCCTCGTTCTTTAAATGACGCTATCCCGAGGAGGACACCTAAAGGCGAGCCGTAATGGCCTCATCTTTGGCAAGCTCCTCCGGTTTTTTAAACAGTTTTTTTCCAGATTTTTTTTCCGTTTTTTTTTTTTTTTTTTATTATTATACGTTCTGCTGACCCTCGTTCTTTAAATGACGCTATCCCGAGGAGGACACCTAAAGGCGAGCCGTAATGGCCTCATCTTTGGCAAGCTCCTCCGGTTTTTTTCACAGTTTTTTTCCAGATTTTTTTCCGTTTTTTTTTTTTTTTTTTTTAAAGTTCTGCTGACCCTCGTTCTTTAAATGACGCTATCCCGAGGAGGACACCTAAAGGCGAGCCGTAATGGCCTCATCTTTGGCAAGCTCCTCCGGTTTTTTTCACAGTTTTTTTCCAGATTTTTTTTTCCGTTTTTTTTTTTTTTTTTTTTTATTATACGTTCTGCTGACCCTCGTTCTTTAAATGTCGCTATCCCGAGGAGGACACCTAAAGGCGAGCCGTAATGGCCTCATCTTTGGCAAGCTCCTCCGGTTTTTTTCACAGTTTTTTTCCAGATTTTTTTCCGTTTTTTTTTTTTTTTTTTTTTAAAGTTCTGCTGACCCTCGTTCTTTAAATGACGTTATCCCGAGGAGGACACCTAAAGGCGAGACGTAATGGCCTCATCTTTGGCAAGCTCCTCCGGTTTTTTTCACAGTTTTTTTCCAGATTTTTTTTCCGTTTTTTTTTTTTTTTTTTTAAAGTTCTGCTGACCCTCGTTCTTTAAATGACGCTATCCCGAGGAGGACACCTAAAGGCGAGCCGTAATGGCCTCATCTTTGGCAAGCTCCTCCGGTTTTTTAAACAGTTTTTTTCCAGATTTTTTTTCCGTTTTTTTTTTTTTTTTTTTTTTTTTTATTATACGTTCTGCTGACCCTCGTTCTTTAAATGACGCTATCCCGAGGAGGACACCTAAAGGCGAGCCGTAATGGCCTCATCTTTGGCAAGCTCCTCCGGTTTTTTTCACAGTTTTTTTCCAGATTTTTTTTCCGTTTTTTTTTTTTTTTTCTGCTGACCCTCGTTCTTTAAATGACGCTATCCCGAGGAGGACACCTAAAGGCGAGCCGTAATGGCCTCATCTTTGGCAAGCTCCTCCGGTTTTTTTCCAGATTTTTTTTCCGTTTATTTTTTTTTTTTTTTAAGTTCTGCTGACCCTCGTTCTTTAAATGACGCTATCCCGAGGAGGACACCTAAAGGCGAGCCGTAATGGCCTCATCTTTGGCAAGCTCCTCCGTTTTTTTTCCAGATTTTTCTTTCCGTTTTTTTTTTTTTTTTTTTTTTTTTTTTTAAGTTCTGCTGACCCTCGTTCTTTAAATGACGCTATCCCGAGGAGGACACCTAAAGGCGAGCCGTAATGGCCTCATCTTTGGCAAGCTCTTCCGGTTTTTTTCACAGTTTTCTTCCAGATTTTTTTTCCGTTTTTTTTTTTTTTTTTTTTTTACGTTCTGCTGACCCTCGTTCTTTAAATGACCCTATCCCGAGGAGGACACCTAAAGGCAAGCCGTAATGGCCTCATCTTTGGCAAGCTCCTCCGGTTTTTTTCACAGTTTTTTTCCAGATTTTTTTTCCGTTTTTTTTTTTTTTTTTTTTTTTTTTTTTTTTTAACGTTCTGCTGACCCTCGTTCTTTAAATGACGCTATCCCGAGGAGGACACCTAAAGGCGAGCCGTAATGGCCTAATCTTTGGCAAGCTCCTCCGGTTTTTTTCCAGATTTTTTTTCCGTTTTTTTTTTTTTTTTTTTTTTTTTATTAAGTTTTGCTGACCCTCGTTCTTTAAATGACGCTATTCCGAGGAGGACACCTAAAGGCGAGCCGTAATGGCCTCATCTTTGGCAAGCTCCTCCGGTTTTTTTCCAGATTTTTTTTCCGTGTTTTTTTTTTTTTTTTTTAAGTTCTGCTGACCCTCGTTCTTTAAATGACGCTATCCCGAGGAGGACACCTAAAGGCGAGCCGTAATGGCCTCATCTTTGGCAAGCTCCTCCTGTTTTTTTCCAGATTTTTTTTCCGTTTTTTTTTTTTTTTTTTTTTTTAAGTTCTGCTGACCCTCGTTCTTTAAATGACGCTATCCCGAGGAGGACACCTAAAGGCGAGCCGTAATGGCCTCATCTTTGGCAAGCTCCTCCGGTTTTTTTCCAGATTTTTTTTCCGTTTTTTTTTTTTTTTTTTTTTTTAAGTTCTGCTGACCCTCGTTCTTTAAATGACGCTATCCCGAGGAGGACACCTAAAGGCGAGCCGTAATGGCCTCATCTTTGGCAAGCTCCTCCGGTTTTTTTCCAGATTTTTTTTCCGTGTTTTTTTTTTTTTTTTTTAAGTTCTGCTGACCCTCGTTCTTTAAATGACGCTATCCCGAGGAGGACACCTAAAGGCGAGCCGTAATGGCCTCATCTTTGGCAAGCTCCTCCGGTTTTTTTCCAGATTTTTCTTTCCGTTTTTTTTTTTTTTTTTTTTTTTTTTTTTTTTTTTTTAAGTTCTGCTGACCCTCGTTCTTTAAATGACGCTATCCCGAGGAGGACACCTAAAGGCGAGCCGTAATGGCCTCATCTTTGGCAAGCTCTTCCGGTTTTTTTCACAGTTTTCTTCCAGATTTTTTTTCCGTTTTTTTTTTTTTTTTTTTTACGTTCTGCTGACCCTCGTTCTTTAAATGACGCTATCCCGAGGAGGACACCTAAAGGCGAGCCGTAATGGCCTCATCTTTGGCAAGCTCCTCCGGTTTTTTTCCAGATTTTTTTTCCGTGTTTTTTTTTTTTTTTTAAGTTCTGCTGACCCTCGTTCTTTAAATGACGCTATCCCGAGGAGGACACCTAAAGGCGAGCCGTAATGGCCTCATCTTTGGCAAGCTCCTCCTGTTTTTTTCCAGATTTTTTTTCCGTTTTTTTTTTTTTTTTTTTTTTTTTTAAGTTATGCTGACCCTCGTTCTTTAAATGACGCTATCCCGAGGAGGACACCTAAAGGCGAGCCGTAATGGCCTCATCTTTGGCAAGCTCCTCCGGTTTTTTTCCAGATTTTTTTTCCGTTTTTTTTTTTTTTTTTTTTAAGTTCTGCTGACCCTCGTTCTTTAAATGACGCTATCCCGAGGAGGACACCTAAAGGCGAGCCGTAATGGCCTCATCTTTGGCAAGCTCTTCCGGTTTTTTTCACAGTTTTCTTCCAGATTTTTTTTCCGTTTTTTTTTTTTTTTTTTTTTTTACGTTCTGCTGACCCTCGTTCTTTAAATGACGCTATCCCGAGGAGGACACCTAAAGGCGAGCCGTAATGGCCTCATCTTTGGCAAGCTCCTCCAGATTTTTTCCAGATTTTTCTTGACGTTTTTTTTTTTTTTTTTTTTTTTTTTTTTTTTTTTTTTTTTAAGTTCTGCTGACCCTCGTTCTTTAAATGACGCTATCCCGAGGAGGACACCTAAAGGCGAGCCGTAATGGCCTCATCTTTGGCAAGCTCTTCCGGTTTTTTTCACAGTTTTCTTCCAGATTTTTTTTCCGTTTTTTTTTTTTTTTTTTTTACGTTCTGCTGACCCTCGTTCTTTAAATGACCCTATCCCGAGGAGGACACCTAAAGGCAAGCCGTAATGGCCTCATCTTTGGCAAGCTCCTCCGGTTTTTTTCACAGTTTTTTTCCAGATTTTTTTTCCGTTTTTTTTTTTTTTTTTTTTTTTTTTTTTTTAACGTTCTGCTGACCCTCGTTCTTTAAATGACGCTATCCCGAGGAGGACACCTAAAGGCGAGCCGTAATGGCCTAATCTTTGGCAAGCTCCTCCGGTTTTTTTCCAGATTTTTTTTCCGTTTTTTTTTTTTTTTTTTTTTTTTTTTTTTTTTTATTAAGTTTTGCTGACCCTCGTTCTTTAAATGACGCTATTCCGAGGAGGACACCTAAAGGCGAGCCGTAATGGCCTCATCTTTGGCAAGCTCCTCCGGTTTTTTTCCAGATTTTTTTTCCGTGTTTTTTTTTTTTTTTTTTAAGTTCTGCTGACCCTCGTTCTTTAAATGACGCTATCCCGAGGAGGACACCTAAAGGCGAGCCGTAATGGCCTCATCTTTGGCAAGCTCCTCCGGTTTTTTTCACAGTTTTTTTCCAGATTTTTTTTTTCCATTTTTTTTTTATTTTTTTTTTTTATACGTTCTGCTGACCCTCGTTCTTTAAATGTCGCTATCCCGAGGAGGACACCTAAAGGCGAGCCGTAATGGCCTCATCTTTGGCAAGCTCCTCCGGTTTTTTTCACAGTTTTTTTCCAGATATTTTTTCCGTTTTTTTTTTTTTTTTTTTTTTTTTTTTTTTTAAAGTTCTGCTGACCCTCGTTCTTTAAATGACGTTATCCCGAGGAGGACACCTAAAGGCGAGACGTAATGGCCTCATCTTTGGCAAGCTCCTCCGGTTTTTTTCACAGTTTTTTTCCAGATTTTTTTCCGTTTTTTTTTTTTTTTTTTTAAAGTTCTGCTGACCCTCGTTCTTTAAATGACGCTATCCCGAGGAGGACACCTAAAGGCGAGCCGTAATGGCCTCATCTTTGGCAAGCTCCTCCGGTTTTTTAAACAGTTTTTTTCCAGATTTTTTTTCTCGTTTTTTTTTTTTTTTTATTATTATTATACGTTCTGCTGACCCTCGTTCTTTAAATGACGCTATCCCGAGGAGGACACCTAAAGGCGAGCCGTAATGGCCTCATCTTTGGCAAGCTCCTCCGGTTTTTTTCACAGTTTTTTTCCAGATTTTTTTCCGTTTTTTTTTTTTTTTTTTTTTTAAAGTTCTGCTGACCCTCGTTCTTTAAATGACGCTATCCCGAGGAGCACACCTAAAGGCGAGCCGTAATGGCCTCATCTTTGGCAAGCTCCTCCGGTTTTTTTCACAGTTTTTTTCCAGATTTTTTTTTCCGTTTTTTTTTTTTTTTTTTTTATTATACGTTCTGCTGACCCTCGTTCTTTAAATGTCGCTATCCCGAGGAGGACACCTAAAGGCGAGCCGTAATGGCCTCATCTTTGGCAAGCTCCTCCGGTTTTTTTCACAGTTTTTTTCCAGATTTTTTTCCGTTTTTTTTTTTTTTTTTTTAAAGTTCTGCTGACCCTCGTTCTTTAAATGACGTTATCCCGAGGAGGACACCTAAAGGCGAGACGTAATGGCCTCATCTTTGGCAAGCTCCTCCGATTTTTTCACAGTTTTTTTCCAGATTTTTTTTCCGTTTTTTTTTTTTTTAAAAGTTCTGCTGACCCTCGTTCTTTAAATGACGCTATCCCGAGGAGGACACCTAAAGGCGAGCCGTAATGGCCTCATCTTTGGCAAGCTCCTCCGGTTTTTTAAACAGTTTTTTTCCAGATTTTTTTTCCGTTTTTTTTTTTTTTTTTTTTTTTTTTTTTTTTTATTATACGTTCTGCTGACCCTCGTTCTTTAAATGACGCTATCCCGAGGAGGACACCTAAAGGCGAGCCGTAATGGCCTCATCTTTGGCAAGCTCCTCCGGTTTATTTCACAGTTTTTTTCCAGATTTTTTTTCCGTTTTTTTTTTTTTTTCTGCTGACCCTCGTTCTTTAAATGACGCTATCCCGAGGAGGACACCTAAAGGCGAGCCGTAATGGCCTCATCTTTGGCAAGCTCCTCCGGTTTTTTTCCAGATTTTTTTTCCGTTTATTTTTTTTTTTTTTTAAGTTCTGCTGACCCTCGTTCTTTAAATGACGCTATCCCGAGGAGGACACCTAAAGGCGAGCCGTAATGGCCTCATCTTTGGCAAGCTCCTCCGGTTTTTTTCCAGATTTTTCTTTCCGTTTTTTTTTTTTTTTTTTTTTTTTTTTTTTTTTTAAGTTCTGCTGACCCTCGTTCTTTAAATGAGGCTATCCCGAGGAGGACACCTAAAGGCGAGCCGTAATGGCCTCATCTTTGGCAAGCTCTTCCGGTTTTTTTCACAGTTTTCTTCCAGATTTTTTTTCCGTTTTTTTTTTTTTTTTTTTTTTTTACGTTCTGCTGACCCTCGTTCTTTAAATGACCCTATCCCGAGGAGGACACCTAAAGGCAAGCCGTAATGGCCTCATCTTTGGCAAGCTCCTCCGGTTTTTTTCACAGTTTTTTTCCAGATTTTTTTTCCGTTTTTTTTTTTTTTTTTTTTTTTTTTTTTTTTTAACGTTCTGCTGACCCTCGTTCTTTAAATGACGCTATCCCGAGGAGGACACCTAAAGGCGAGCCGTAATGGCCTAATCTTTGGCAAGCTCCTCCGGTTTTTTTCCAGATTTTTTTTCCGTTTTTTTTTTTTTTTTTTTTTTTTTTTATTAAGTTTTGCTGACCCTCGTTCTTTAAATGACGCTATTCCGAGGAGGACACCTAAAGGCGAGCCGTAATGGCCTCATCTTTGGCAAGCTCCTCCGGTTTTTTTCCAGATTTTTTTCCGTGTTTTTTTTTTTTTTTTAAGTTCTGCTGACCCTCGTTCTTTAAATGACGCTATCCCGAGGAGGACACCTAAAGGCGAGCCGTAATGGCCTCATCTTTGGCAAGCTCCTCCTGTTTTTTTCCAGATTTTTTTTCCGTTTTTTTTTTTTTTTTTTTTTTTTTTAAGTTCTGCTGACCCTCGTTCTTTAAATGACGCTATCCCGAGGAGGACACCTAAAGGCGAGCCGTAATGGCCTCATCTTTGGCAAGCTCCTCCGGTTTTTTTCCAGATTTTTTTTCCGTTTTTTTTTTTTTTTTTTTTTTTTTAAGTTCTGCTGACCCTCGTTCTTTAAATGACGCTATCCCGAGGAGGACACCTAAAGGCGAGCCGTAATGGCCTCATCTTTGGCAAGCTCCTCCGGTTTTTTTCCAGATTTTTTTTCCGTGTTTTTTTTTTTTTTTTTAAGTTCTGCTGACCCTCGTTCTTTAAATGACGCTATCCCGAGGAGGACACCTAAAGGCGAGCCGTAATGGCCTCATCTTTGGCAAGCTCCTCCGGTTTTTTTCCAGATTTTTTTTTCGTTTATTTTTTTTTTTTTTAAGTTCTGCTGACCCTCGTTCTTTAAATGACGCTATCCCGAGGAGGACACCTAAAGGCGAGCCGTAATGGCCTCATCTTTGGCAAGCTCCTCCGGTTTTTTTCCAGATTTTTCTTTCCGTTTTTTTTTTTTTTTTTTTTTTTTTTTTTTTTTTTTAAGTTCTGCTGACCCTCGTTCTTTAAATGACGCTATCCCGAGGAGGACACCTAAAGGCGAGCCGTAATGGCCTCATCTTTGGCAAGCTCCTCCGGTTTTTTTCCAGATTTTTCTTTCCGTTTTTTTTTTTTTTTTTTTTTTTTTTTTTTTTTTAAGTTCTGCTGACCCTCGTTCTTTAAATGACGCTATCCCGAGGAGGACACCTAAAGGCGAGCCGTAATGGCCTCATCTTTGGCAAGCTCCTCCTGTTTTTTTCCAGATTTTTTTTCCGTTTTTTTTTTTTTTTTTTTTTTTTTAAGTTCTGCTGACCCTCGTTCTTTAAATGACGCTATCCCGAGGAGGACACCTAAAGGCGAGCCGTAATGGCCTCATCTTTGGCAAGCTCCTCCGGTTTTTTTCCAGATTTTTTTTCCGTTTTTTTTTTTTTTTTTTTTTTTTTAAGTTCTGCTGACCCTCGTTCTTTAAATGACGCTATCCCGAGGAGGACACCTAAAGGCGAGCCGTAATGGCCTCATCTTTGGCAAGCTCTTCCGGTTTTTTTCACAGTTTTCTTCCAGATTTTTTTCCGTTTTTTTTTTTTTTTTTTTTTTTACGTTCTGCTGACCCTCGTTCTTTAAATGACGCTATCCCGAGGAGGACACCTAAAGGCGAGCCGTAATGGCCTCATCTTTGGCAAGCTCCTCCGGTTTTTTTCCAGATTTTTCTTTCCGTTTTTTTTTTTTTTTTTTTTTTAAGTTCTGCTGACCCTCGTTCTTTAAATGACGCTATCCCGAGGAGGACACCTAAAGGCGAGCCGTAATGGCCTCATCTTTGGCAAGCTCTTCCGGTTTTTTTCACAGTTTTCTTCCAGATTTTTTTTCCGTTTTTTTTTTTTTTTTTTTTTTTACGTTCTGCTGACCCTCGTTCTTTAAATGACCCTATCCCGAGGAGGACACCTAAAGGCAAGCCGTAATGGCCTCATCTTTGGCAAGCTCCTCCGGTTTTTTTCACAGTTTTTTTCCAGATTTTTTTTCCGTTTTTTTTTTTTTTTTTTTTTTTTTTTTTTTTAACGTTCTGCTGACCCTCGTTCTTTAAATGACGCTATCCCGAGGAGGACACCTAAAGGCGAGCCGTAATGGCCTAATCTTTGGCAAGCTCCTCCGGTTTTTTTCCAGATTTTTTTTCCGTTTTTTTTTTTTTTTTTTTTTTATTAAGTTTTGCTGACCCTCGTTCTTTAAATGACGCTATTCCGAGGAGGACACCTAAAGGCGAGCCGTAATGGCCTCATCTTTGGCAAGCTCCTCCGGTTTTTTTCCAGATTTTTTTTCCGTGTTTTTTTTTTTTTTTTTTAAGTTCTGCTGACCCTCGTTCTTTAAATGACGCTATCCCGAGGAGGACACCTAAAGGCGAGCCGTAATGGCCTCATCTTTGGCAAACTCCTCCGGTTTTTTTCACAGTTTTTTTCCAGATTTTTTTTTTCCATTTTTTTTTTATTTTTTTTTTTTATACGTTCTGCTGACCCTCGTTCTTTAAATGTCGCTATCCCGAGGAGGACACCTAAAGGCGAGCCGTAATGGCCTCATCTTTGGCAAGCTCCTCCGGTTTTTTTCACAGTTTTTTTCCAGATATTTTTTCCGTTTTTTTTTTTTTTTTTTTTTTTTTTTTTTTTAAAGTTCTGCTGACCCTCGTTCTTTAAATGACGTTATCCCGAGGAGGACACCTAAAGGCGAGACATAATGGCCTCATCTTTGGCAAGCTCCTCCGGTTTTTTTCACAGTTTTTTTCCAGATTTTTTTCCGTTTTTTTTTTTTTTTTTTTTAAAGTTCTGCTGACCCTCGTTCTTTAAATGACGCTATCCCGAGGAGGACACCTAAAGGCGAGCCGTAATGGCCTCATCTTTGGCAAGCTCCTCCGGTTTTTTAAACAGTTTTTTTCCAGATTTTTTTTCTCGTTTTTTTTTTTTTTTTTTTATTATTATACGTTCTGCTGACCCTCGTTCTTTAAATGACGCTATCCCGAGGAGGACACCTAAAGGCGAGCCGTAATGGCCTCATCTTTGGCAAGCTCCTCCGGTTTTTTTCACAGTTTTTTTCCAGATTTTTTTCCGTTTTTTTTTTTTTTTTTTTTTAAAGTTCTGCTGACCCTCGTTCTTTAAATGACGCTATCCCGAGGAGCACACCTAAAGGCGAGCCGTAATGGCCTCATCTTTGGCAAGCTCCTCCGGTTTTTTTCACAGTTTTTTTCCAGATTTTTTTTTCCGTTTTTTTTTTTTTTTTTTTTTATTATACGTTCTGCTGACCCTCGTTCTTTAAATGTCGCTATCCCGAGGAGGACACCTAAAGGCGAGCCGTAATGGCCTCATCTTTGGCAAGCTCCTCCGGTTTTTTTCACAGTTTTTTTCCAGATTTTTTTCCGTTTTTTTTTTTTTTTTTTTTTTAAAGTTCTGCTGACCCTCGTTCTTTAAATGACGTTATCCCGAGGAGGACACCTAAAGGCGAGACGTAATGGCCTCATCTTTGGCAAGCTCCTCCGGTTTTTTTCACAGTTTTTTTCCAGATTTTTTTTCCGTTTTTTTTTTTTTTTTTTTTAAAGTTCTGCTGACCCTCGTTCTTTAAATGACGCTATCCCGAGGAGGACACCTAAAGGCGAGCCGTAATGGCCTCATCTTTGGCAAGCTCCTCCGGTTTTTTAAACAGTTTTTTTCCAGATTTTTTTTCCGTTTTTTTTTTTTTTTTTTTTTTTTTTTTTTTTTATTATACGTTCTGCTGACCCTCGTTCTTTAAATGACGCTATCCCGAGGAGGACACCTAAAGGCGAGCCGTAATGGCCTCATCTTTGGCAAGCTCCTCCGGTTTTTTTCACAGTTTTTTTCCAGATTTTTTTTCCGTTTTTTTTTTTTTCTGCTGACCCTCGTTCTTTAAATGACGCTATCCCGAGGAGGACACCTAAAGGCGAGCCGTAATGGCCTCATCTTTGGCAAGCTCCTCCGGTTTTTTTCCAGATTTTTTTTCCGTTTATTTTTTTTTTTTTTTAAGTTCTGCTGACCCTCGTTCTTTAAATGACGCTATCCCGAGGAGGACACCTAAAGGCGAGACGTAATGGCCTCATCTTTGGCAAGCTCCTCCGGTTTTTTTCACAGTTTTTTTCCAGATTTTTTTTCCGTTTTTTTTTTTTTTTTTTTTTTTTTTTTTTTAACGTTCTGCTGACCCTCGTTCTTTAAATGACGCTATCCCGAGGAGGACACCTAAAGGCGAGCCGTAATGGCCTAATCTTTGGCAAGCTCCTCCGGTTTTTTTCCAGATTTTTTTTCCGTTTTTTTTTTTTTTTTTTTTATTAAGTTTTGCTGACCCTCGTTCTTTAAATGACGCTATTCCGAGGAGGACACCTAAAGGCGAGCCATAATGGCCTCATCTTTGGCAAGCTCCTCCGGTTTTTTTCCAGATTTTTTTTCCGTGTTTTTTTTTTTTTTTTTAAGTTCTGCTGACCCTCGTTCTTTAAATGACGCTATCCCGAGGAGGACACCTAAAGGCGAGCCGTAATGGCCTCATCTTTGGCAAGCTCCTCCGGTTTTTTTCACAGTTTTTTTCCAGATTTTTTTTTTCCATTTTTTTTTTTTTTTTTTTATACGTTCTGCTGACCCTCGTTCTTTAAATGTCGCTATCCCGAGGAGGACACCTAAAGGCGAGCCGTAATGGCCTCATCTTTGGCAAGCTCCTCCGGTTTTTTTCACAGTTTTTTTCCAGATATTTTTTCCGTTTTTTTTTTTTTTTTTTTTTTTTTTTTTTTTTTAAAGTTCTGCTGACCCTCGTTCTTTAAATGACGTTATCCCGAGGAGGACACCTAAAGGCGAGACGTAATGGCCTCATCTTTGGCAAGCTCCTCCGGTTTTTTTCACAGTTTTTTTCCAGATTTTTTTCCGTTTTTTTTTTTTTTTTTTAAAGTTCTGCTGACCCTCGTTCTTTAAATGACGCTATCCCGAGGAGGACACCTAAAGGCGAGCCGTAATGGCCTCATCTTTGGCAAGCTCCTCCGGTTTTTTAAACAGTTTTTTTCCAGATTTTTTTTCTCGTTTTTTTTTTTTTTTTTTTTTATTATTATACGTTCTGCTGACCCTCGTTCTTTAAATGACGCTATCCCGAGGAGGACACCTAAAGGCGAGCCGTAATGGCCTCATCTTTGGCAAGCTCCTCCGGTTTTTTTCACAGTTTTTTTCCAGATTTTTTTCCGTTTTTTTTTTTTTTTTTTTTTAAAGTTCTGCTGACCCTCGTTCTTTAAATGACGTTATCCCGAGGAGGACACCTAAAGGCGAGACGTAATGGCCTCATCTTTGGCAAGCTCCTCCGGTTTTTTTCACAGTTTTTTTCCAGATTTTTTTTCCGTTTTTTTTTTTTTTTTTTTTAAAGTTCTGCTGACCCTCGTTCTTTAAATGACGCTATCCCGAGGAGGACACCTAAAGGCGAGCCGTAATGGCCTCATCTTTGGCAAGCTCCTCCGGTTTTTTAAACAGTTTTTTTCCAGATTTTTTTTCCGTTTTTTTTTTTTTTTTTTTTTTATTATTATTATACGTTCTGCTGACCCTCGTTCTTTAAATGACGCTATCCCGAGGAGGACACCTAAAGGCGAGCCGTAATGGCCTCATCTTTGGCAAGCTCCTCCGGTTTTTTTCACAGTTTTTTTCCAGATTTTTTTTCCGTTTTTTTTTTTTTTCTGCTGACCCTCGTTCTTTAAATGACGCTATCCCGAGGAGGACACCTAAAGGCGAGCCGTAATGGCCTCATCTTTGGCAAGCTCCTCCGGTTTTTTTCCAGATTTTTTTTCCGTTTATTTTTTTTTTTTTTTTAAGTTCTGCTGACCCTCGTTCTTTAAATGACGCTATCCCGAGGAGGACACCTAAAGGCGAGCCGTAATGGCCTCATCTTTGGCAAGCTCCTCCGGTTTTTTTCCAGATTTTTCTTTCCGTTTTTTTTTTTTTTTTTTTTTTTTTTTTTTTAAGTTCTGCTGACCCTCGTTCTTTAAATGACGCTATCCCGAGGAGGACACCTAAAGGCGAGCCGTAATGGCCTCATCTTTGGCAAGCTCTTCCGGTTTTTTTCACAGTTTTCTTCCAGATTTTTTTTCCGTTTTTTTTTTTTTTTTTTTTTTTACGTTCTGCTGACCCTCGTTCTTTAAATGACCCTATCCCGAGGAGGACACCTAAAGGCAAGCCGTAATGGCCTCATCTTTGGCAAGCTCCTCCGGTTTTTTTCACAGTTTTTTTCCAGATTTTTTTTCCGTTTTTTTTTTTTTTTTTTTTTTTAACGTTCTGCTGACCATCGTTCTTTAAATGACGCTATCCCGAGGAGGACACCTAAAGGCGAGCCGTAATGGCCTAATCTTTGGCAAGCTCCTCCGGTTTTTTTCCAGATTTTTTTTCCGTTTTTTTTTTTTTTTTTTTTTTTTTTAAGTTCTGCTGACCCTCGTTCTTTAAATGACGCTATCCCGAGGAGGACACCTAAAGGCGAGCCGTAATGGCCTCATCTTTGGCAAGCTCCTCCGGTTTTTTTCCAGATTTTTTTCCGTGTTTTTTTTTTTTTTTTTTAAGTTCTGCTGACCCTCGTTCTTTAAATGACGCTATCCCGAGGAGGACACCTAAAGGCGAGCCGTAATGGCCTCATCTTTGGCAAGCTCCTCCGGTTTTTTTCCAGATTTTTTTTTCGTTTATTTTTTTTTTTTTTTAAGTTCTGCTGACCCTCGTTCTTTAAATGACGCTATCCCGAGGAGGACACCTAAAGGCGAGCCGTAATGGCCTCATCTTTGGCAAGCTCCTCCGGTTTTTTTCCAGATTTTTCTTTCCGTTTTTTTTTTTTTTTTTTTTTAAGTTCTGCTGACCCTCGTTCTTTAAATGACGCTATCCCGAGGAGGACACCTAAAGGCGAGCCGTAATGGCCTCATCTTTGGCAAGCTCTTCCGGTTTTTTTCACAGTTTTCTTCCAGATTTTTTTTCCGTTTTTTTTTTTTTTTTTTTTTTTACGTTCTGCTGACCCTCGTTCTTTAAATGACGCTATCCCGAGGAGGACACCTAAAGGCGAGCCGTAATGGCCTCATCTTTGGCAAGCTCCTCCGGTTTTTTTCCAGATTTTTTTTCCGTGTTTTTTTTTTTTTTTAAGTTCTGCTGACCCTCGTTCTTTAAATGACGCTATCCCGAGGAGGACACCTAAAGGCGAGCCGTAATGGCCTCATCTTTGGCAAGCTCTTCCGGTTTTTTTCACAGTTTTCTTCCAGATTTTTTTTCCGTTTTTTTTTTTTTTTTTTTTTTTTTACGTTCTGCTGACCCTCGTTCTTTAAATGACGCTATCCCGAGGAGGACACCTAAAGGCGAGCCGTAATGGCCTCATCTTTGGCAAGCTCCTCCGGTTTTTTTCCAGATTTTTTTTCCGTGTTTTTTTTTTTTTTAAGTTCTGCTGACCCTCGTTCTTTAAATGACGCTATCCCGAGGAGGACACCTAAAGGCGAGCCGTAATGGCCTCATCTTTGGCAAGCTCCTCCGGTTTTTTTCCAGATTTTTCTTTCCGTTTTTTTTTTTTTTTTTTTTTTTTTTTTTTTTTTAAAGTTCTGCTGACCCTCGTTCTTTAAATGACGCTATCCCGAGGAGGACACCTAAAAGCGAGCCGTAATGGCCTCATCTTTGGCAAGCTCCTCCGGTTTTTTAAACAGTTTTTTTCCAGATTTTTTTTCCGTTTTTTTTTTTTTTTTTTTTTTATTATTATTATACGTTCTGCTGACCCTCGTTCTTTAAATGACGCTATCCCGAGGAGGACACCTAAAGGCGAGCCGTAATGGCCTCATCTTTGGCAAGCTCCTCCGGTTTTTTTCACAGTTTTTTTCCAGATTTTTTTTCCGTTTTTTTTTTTTTTCTGCTGACCCTCGTTCTTTAAATGACGCTATCCCGAGGAGGACACCTAAAGGCGAGCCGTAATGGCCTCATCTTTGGCAAGCTCCTCCGGTTTTTTTCCAGATTTTTTTTCCGTTTATTTTTTTTTTTTTTTTAAGTTCTGCTGACCCTCGTTCTTTAAATGACGCTATCCCGAGGAGGACACCTAAAGGCGAGCCGTAATGGCCTCATCTTTGGCAAGCTCCTCCGGTTTTTTTCCAGATTTTTCTTTCCGTTTTTTTTTTTTTTTTTTTTTTTTTTTTTTTAAGTTCTGCTGACCCTCGTTCTTTAAATGACGCTATCCCGAGGAGGACACCTAAAGGCGAGCCGTAATGGCCTCATCTTTGGCAAGCTCTTCCGGTTTTTTTCACAGTTTTCTTCCAGATTTTTTTTCCGTTTTTTTTTTTTTTTTTTTTTTTACGTTCTGCTGACCCTCGTTCTTTAAATGACCCTATCCCGAGGAGGACACCTAAAGGCAAGCCGTAATGGCCTCATCTTTGGCAAGCTCCTCCGGTTTTTTTCACAGTTTTTTTCCAGATTTTTTTTCCGTTTTTTTTTTTTTTTTTTTTTTTTAACGTTCTGCTGACCATCGTTCTTTAAATGACGCTATCCCGAGGAGGACACCTAAAGGCGAGCCGTAATGGCCTAATCTTTGGCAAGCTCCTCCGGTTTTTTTCCAGATTTTTTTTCCGTTTTTTTTTTTTTTTTTTTTTTTTTTAAGTTCTGCTGACCCTCGTTCTTTAAATGACGCTATCCCGAGGAGGACACCTAAAGGCGAGCCGTAATGGCCTCATCTTTGGCAAGCTCCTCCGGTTTTTTTCCAGATTTTTTTCCGTGTTTTTTTTTTTTTTTTTTAAGTTCTGCTGACCCTCGTTCTTTAAATGACGCTATCCCGAGGAGGACACCTAAAGGCGAGCCGTAATGGCCTCATCTTTGGCAAGCTCCTCCGGTTTTTTTCCAGATTTTTTTTTCGTTTATTTTTTTTTTTTTTTAAGTTCTGCTGACCCTCGTTCTTTAAATGACGCTATCCCGAGGAGGACACCTAAAGGCGAGCCGTAATGGCCTCATCTTTGGCAAGCTCCTCCGGTTTTTTTCCAGATTTTTCTTTCCGTTTTTTTTTTTTTTTTTTTTTTAAGTTCTGCTGACCCTCGTTCTTTAAATGACGCTATCCCGAGGAGGACACCTAAAGGCGAGCCGTAATGGCCTCATCTTTGGCAAGCTCTTCCGGTTTTTTTCACAGTTTTCTTCCAGATTTTTTTTCCGTTTTTTTTTTTTTTTTTTTTTTTACGTTCTGCTGACCCTCGTTCTTTAAATGACGCTATCCCGAGGAGGACACCTAAAGGCGAGCCGTAATGGCCTCATCTTTGGCAAGCTCCTCCGGTTTTTTTCCAGATTTTTTTTCCGTGTTTTTTTTTTTTTTTAAGTTCTGCTGACCCTCGTTCTTTAAATGACGCTATCCCGAGGAGGACACCTAAAGGCGAGCCGTAATGGCCTCATCTTTGGCAAGCTCTTCCGGTTTTTTTCACAGTTTTCTTCCAGATTTTTTTTCCGTTTTTTTTTTTTTTTTTTTTTTTTTACGTTCTGCTGACCCTCGTTCTTTAAATGACGCTATCCCGAGGAGGACACCTAAAGGCGAGCCGTAATGGCCTCATCTTTGGCAAGCTCCTCCGGTTTTTTTCCAGATTTTTTTTCCGTGTTTTTTTTTTTTTTAAGTTCTGCTGACCCTCGTTCTTTAAATGACGCTATCCCGAGGAGGACACCTAAAGGCGAGCCGTAATGGCCTCATCTTTGGCAAGCTCCTCCGGTTTTTTTCCAGATTTTTCTTTCCGTTTTTTTTTTTTTTTTTTTTTTTTTTTTTTTTTTTTAAAGTTCTGCTGACCCTCGTTCTTTAAATGACGCTATCCCGAGGAGGACACCTAAAAGCGAGCCGTAATGGCCTCATCTTTGGCAAGCTCTTCCGGTTTTTTTCACAGTTTTCTTCCAGATTTTTTTTCCGTTTTTTTTTTTTTTTTTTTTTTTACGTTCTGCTGACCCTCGTTCTTTAAATGACGCTATCCCGAGGAGGACACCTAAAGGCGAGCCGTAATGGCCTCATCTTTGGCAAGCTCCTCCGGTTTTTTTCCAGATTTTTTTTCCGTGTTGTTTTTTTTTTTTAAGTTCTGCTGACCCTCGTTCTTTAAATGACGCTATCCCGAGGAGGACACCTAAAGGCGAGCCGTAATGGCCTCATCTTTGGCAAGCTCTTCCGGTTTTTTTCACAGTTTTTTTCCAGATTTTTTTTCCGTTTTTTTTTTTTTTTTTTTTTTAAGTTCTGCTGACCCTCGTTCTTTAAATGACGCTATCCCGAGGAGGACACCTAAAGGCGAGCCGTAATGGCCTCATCTTTGGCAAGCTCCTCCGGTTTTTTCCAGATTTTTTTTCCGTTTTTTTTTTTTTTTTTTTTTAAGTTCTGCTGACCCTCGTTCTTTAAATGACGCTATCCCGAGGAGGACACCTAAAGGCGAGCCGTAATGGCCTCATCTTTGGCAAGCTCCTCCGGTTTTTTTCCAGATTTTTTTTCCGTGTTTTTTTTTTTTTTTTTAAGTTCTGCTGACCCTCGTTCTTTAAATGACGCTATCCCGAGGAGGACACCTAAAGGCGAGCCGTAATGGCCTCATCTTTGGCAAGCTCCTTCGGTTTTTTTCCAGATTTTTTTTTCGTTTATTTTTTTTTTTTTAAAGTTCTGCTGACCCTCGTTCTTTAAATGACGCTATCCCGAGGAGGACACCTAAAGACGAGCCGTAATGGCCTCATCTTTGGCAAGCTCCTCCGGTTTTTTTCCAGATTTTTCTTTCCGTTTTTTTTTTTTTTTTTTTTTTTTTTTTTTTTTTAAGTTCTGCTGACCCTCGTTCTTTAAATGACGCTATCCCGAGGAGGACACCTAAAGGCGAGCCGTAATGGCCTCATCTTTGGCAAGCTCTTCCGGTTTTTTTCACAGTTTTCTTCCAGATTTTTTTTCCGTTTTTTTTTTTTTTTTTTTTTTTAAGTTCTGCTGACCCTCGTTCTTTAAATGACGCTATCCCGAGGAGGACACCTAAAGGCGAGCCGTAATGGCCTCATCTTTGGCAAGCTCCTCCGGTTTTTTTCCAGATTTTTTTTCCGTGTTTTTTTTTTTTTTTTTTTAAGTTCTGCTGACCCTCGTTCTTTAAATGACGCTATCCCGAGGAGGACACCTAAAGGCGAGCCGTAATGGCCTCATCTTTGGCAAGCTCCTTCGGTTTTTTTCCAGATTTTTTTTTCGTTTATTTTTTTTTTTTTAAAGTTCTGCTGACCCTCGTTCTTTAAATGACGCTATCCCGAGGAGGACACCTAAAGACGAGCCGTAATGGCCTCATCTTTGGCAAGCTCCTCCGGTTTTTTTCCAGATTTTTCTTTCCGTTTTTTTTTTTTTTTTTTTTTTTTTTTTTTTTTAAGTTCTGCTGACCCTCGTTCTTTAAATGACGCTATCCCGAGGAGGACACCTAAAGGCGAGCCGTAATGGCCTCATCTTTGGCAAGCTCTTCCGGTTTTTTTCACAGTTTTCTTCCAGATTTTTTTTCCGTTTTTTTTTTTTTTTTTTTTTTTACGTTCTGCTGACCCTCGTTCTTTAAATGACCCTATCCCGAGGAGGACACCTAAAGGCAAGCCGTAATGGCCTCATCTTTGGCAAGCTCCTCCGGTTTTTTTCACAGTTTTTTTCCAGATTTTTTTTCCGTTTTTTTTTTTTTTTTTTTTTTTTAACGTTCTGCTGACCATCGTTCTTTAAATGACGCTATCCCGAGGAGGACACCTAAAGGCGAGCCGTAATGGCCTAATCTTTGGCAAGCTCCTCCGGTTTTTTTCCAGATTTTTTTTCCGTTTTTTTTTTTTTTTTTTTTTTTTTTAAGTTCTGCTGACCCTCGTTCTTTAAATGACGCTATCCCGAGGAGGACACCTAAAGGCGAGCCGTAATGGCCTCATCTTTGGCAAGCTCCTCCGGTTTTTTTCCAGATTTTTTTCCGTGTTTTTTTTTTTTTTTTTTAAGTTCTGCTGACCCTCGTTCTTTAAATGACGCTATCCCGAGGAGGACACCTAAAGGCGAGCCGTAATGGCCTCATCTTTGGCAAGCTCCTCCGGTTTTTTTCCAGATTTTTTTTTCGTTTATTTTTTTTTTTTTTAAGTTCTGCTGACCCTCGTTCTTTAAATGACGCTATCCCGAGGAGGACACCTAAAGGCGAGCCGTAATGGCCTCATCTTTGGCAAGCTCCTCCGGTTTTTTTCCAGATTTTTCTTTCCGTTTTTTTTTTTTTTTTTTTTTAAGTTCTGCTGACCCTCGTTCTTTAAATGACGCTATCCCGAGGAGGACACCTAAAGGCGAGCCGTAATGGCCTCATCTTTGGCAAGCTCTTCCGGTTTTTTTCACAGTTTTCTTCCAGATTTTTTTTCCGTTTTTTTTTTTTTTTTTTTTTTTACGTTCTGCTGACCCTCGTTCTTTAAATGACGCTATCCCGAGGAGGACACCTAAAGGCGAGCCGTAATGGCCTCATCTTTGGCAAGCTCCTCCGGTTTTTTTCCAGATTTTTTTTCCGTGTTTTTTTTTTTTTTTAAGTTCTGCTGACCCTCGTTCTTTAAATGACGCTATCCCGAGGAGGACACCTAAAGGCGAGCCGTAATGGCCTCATCTTTGGCAAGCTCTTCCGGTTTTTTTCACAGTTTTCTTCCAGATTTTTTTTCCGTTTTTTTTTTTTTTTTTTTTTTTTACGTTCTGCTGACCCTCGTTCTTTAAATGACGCTATCCCGAGGAGGACACCTAAAGGCGAGCCGTAATGGCCTCATCTTTGGCAAGCTCCTCCGGTTTTTTTCCAGATTTTTTTTCCGTGTTTTTTTTTTTTTTAAGTTCTGCTGACCCTCGTTCTTTAAATGACGCTATCCCGAGGAGGACACCTAAAGGCGAGCCGTAATGGCCTCATCTTTGGCAAGCTCCTCCGGTTTTTTTCCAGATTTTTCTTTCCGTTTTTTTTTTTTTTTTTTTTTTTTTTTTTTTTTTAAAGTTCTGCTGACCCTCGTTCTTTAAATGACGCTATCCCGAGGAGGACACCTAAAGGCGAGCCGTAATGGCCTCATCTTTGGCAAGCTCTTCCGGTTTTTTTCACAGTTTTCTTCCAGATTTTTTTTCCGTTTTTTTTTTTTTTTTTTTTTTACGTTCTGCTGACCCTCGTTCTTTAAATGACGCTATCCCGAGGAGGACACCTAAAGGCGAGCCGTAATGGCCTCATCTTTGGCAAGCTCCTCCGGTTTTTTTCCAGATTTTTTTTCCGTGTTGTTTTTTTTTTTTAAGTTCTGCTGACCCTCGTTCTTTAAATGACGCTATCCCGAGGAGGACACCTAAAGGCGAGCCGTAATGGCCTCATCTTTGGCAAGCTCTTCCGGTTTTTTTCACAGTTTTTTTCCAGATTTTTTTTCCGTTTTTTTTTTTTTTTTTTTTTTAAGTTCTGCTGACCCTCGTTCTTTAAATGACGCTATCCCGAGGAGGACACCTAAAGGCGAGCCGTAATGGCCTCATCTTTGGCAAGCTCCTCCGGTTTTTTCCAGATTTTTTTTCCGTTTTTTTTTTTTTTTTTTTTTTTAAGTTCTGCTGACCCTCGTTCTTTAAATGACGCTATCCCGAGGAGGACACCTAAAGGCGAGCCGTAATGGCCTCATCTTTGGCAAGCTCCTCCGGTTTTTTTCCAGATTTTTTTTCCGTGTTTTTTTTTTTTTTTTTAAGTTCTGCTGACCCTCGTTCTTTAAATGACGCTATCCCGAGGAGGACACCTAAAGGCGAGCCGTAATGGCCTCATCTTTGGCAAGCTCCTTCGGTTTTTTTCCAGATTTTTTTTTCGTTTATTTTTTTTTTTTTAAAGTTCTGCTGACCCTCGTTCTTTAAATGACGCTATCCCGAGGAGGACACCTAAAGACGAGCCGTAATGGCCTCATCTTTGGCAAGCTCCTCCGGTTTTTTTCCAGATTTTTCTTTCCGTTTTTTTTTTTTTTTTTTTTTTTTTTTTTTTTTTAAGTTCTGCTGACCCTCGTTCTTTAAATGACGCTATCCCGAGGAGGACACCTAAAGGCGAGCCGTAATGGCCTCATCTTTGGCAAGCTCTTCCGGTTTTTTTCACAGTTTTCTTCCAGATTTTTTTTCCGTTTTTTTTTTTTTTTTTTTTTTTAAGTTCTGCTGACCCTCGTTCTTTAAATGACGCTATCCCGAGGAGGACACCTAAAGGCGAGCCGTAATGGCCTCATCTTTGGCAAGCTCCTCCGGTTTTTTTCCAGATTTTTTTTCCGTGTTTTTTTTTTTTTTTTTTTAAGTTCTGCTGACCCTCGTTCTTTAAATGACGCTATCCCGAGGAGGACACCTAAAGGCGAGCCGTAATGGCCTCATCTTTGGCAAGCTCCTTCGGTTTTTTTCCAGATTTTTTTTTCGTTTATTTTTTTTTTTTTAAAGTTCTGCTGACCCTCGTTCTTTAAATGACGCTATCCCGAGGAGGACACCTAAAGACGAGCCGTAATGGCCTCATCTTTGGCAAGCTCCTCCGGTTTTTTTCCAGATTTTTCTTTCCGTTTTTTTTTTTTTTTTTTTTTTTTTTTTTTTTTTTTTTTTTTTTTTTTTAAGTTCTGCTGACCCTCGTTCTTTAAATGACGCTATCCCGAGGAGGACACCTAAAGGCGAGCCGTAATGGCCTCATCTTTGGCAAGCTCTTCCGGTTTTTTTCACAGTTTTCTTCCAGATTTTTTTTCCGTTTTTTTTTTTTTTTTTTTTTAAGTTCTGCTGACCCTCGTTCTTTAAATGACGCTATCCCGAGGAGGACACCTAAAGGCGAGCCGTAATGGCCTCATCTTTGGCAAGATCCTCCGGTTTTTTTCCAGATTTTTTTTCCGTTTATTTTTTTTTTTTTAAGTTCTGCTGACCCTCGTTCTTTAAATGACGCTATCCCGAGGAGGACACCTAAAGGCGAGCCGTAATGGCCTCATCTTTGGCAAGCTCCTCCGGTTTTTTTCCAGATTTTTCTTTCCGTATTTTTTTTTTTTTTTTTTTTTAAGTTCTGCTGACCCTCGTTCTTTAAATGACGCTATCCCGAGGAGGACACCTAAAGGCGAGCCGTAATGGCCTCATCTTTGGCAAGCTCTTCCGGTTTTTTTCACAGTTTTCTTCCAGATTTTTTTTCCATTTTTTTTTTTTTTTTTTTTACGTTCTGCTGACCCTCGTTCTTTAAATGACGCTATCCCGAGGAGGACACCTAAAGGCGAGCTGTAATGGCCTCATCTTTCGCAAGCTCCTCCGGTTTTTTTCCAGATTTTTTTTCCGTTTTTTTTTTTTAAAGTTCTGCTGACCCTCGTTCTTTAAATGACGCTATCCCGAGGAGGACACCTAAAGGCGAGCCGTAATGGCCTCATCTTTGGCAAGCTCCTCCGGTTTTTTTCCAGATTTTTTTTTTTTTTAAGTTCTGCTGACCGTCGTTCTTTAAATGACCCTATCCCGAGGAGGACACCTAAAGGCGAGCCGTAATGGCCTCATCTTTGGCAAGCTCTTCCGGGTTTTTTCACAGTTTTTTTCCAGATTTTTTTCCGTTTTTTTTTTTTATTTTTTTTTTAAGTTCTGCTGACCCTCGTTCTTTAAATGACGCTATCCCGAGGAGGACACCTAAAGGCGAGCCGTAATGGCCTCATCTTTGGCAAGCTCTTCCGGTTTTTTTCACAGTTTTCTTCCAGATTTTTTTTCCGTTTTTTTTTTTTTTTTTTTTTTACGTTCTGCTGACCCTCGTTCTTTAAATGACGCTATCCCGAGGAGGACACCTAAAGGCGAGCCGTAATGGCCTCATCTTTGGCAAGCTCCTCCGGTTTTTTTCCAGATTTTTTTTCCGTGTTTTTTTTTTTTTTTTTAAGTTCTGCTGACCCTCGTTCTTTAAATGACGCTATCCCGAGGAGGACACCTAAAGGCGAGCCGTAATGGCCTCATCTTTGGCAAGCTCCTCCTGTTTTTTTCCAGATTTTTTTTTCGTTTTTTTTTTTTTTTTTTTTTTTAAGTTCTGCTGACCCTCGTTCTTTAAATGACGCTATCCCGAGGAGGACACCTAAAGGCGAGCCGTAATGGCCTCATCTTTGGCAAGCTCCTCCGGTTTTTTTCCAGATTTTTTTTCCGTTTTTTTTTTTTTTTTTTTTTTAAGTTCTGCTGACCCTCGTTCTTTAAATGACGCTATCCCGAGGAGGACACCTAAAGGCGAGCCGTAATGGCCTCATCTTTGGCAAGCTCCTCCGGTTTTTTTCCAGATTTTTTTTCCGTGTTTTTTTTTTTTTTTTTTTAAGTTCTGCTGACCCTCGTTCTTTAAATGACGCTATCCCGAGGAGGACACCTAAAGGCGAGCCGTAATGGCCTCATCTTTGGCAAGCTCCTCCGGTTTTTTTCCAGATTTTTTTTTCGTTTATTTTTTTTTTTTTAAAGTTCTGCTGACCCTCGTTCTTTAAATGACGCTATCCCGAGGAGGACACCTAAAGACGAGCCGTAATGGCCTCATCTTTGGCAAGCTCCTCCGGTTTTTTTCCAGATTTTTCTTTCCGTTTTTTTTTTTTTTTTTTTTTTTTTTTTTTTTTTTTTTTTTTTTTTTTTTTAAGTTCTGCTGACCCTCGTTCTTTAAATGACGCTATCCCGAGGAGGACACCTAAAGGCGAGCCGTAATGGCCTCATCTTTGGCAAGCTCTTCCGGTTTTTTTCACAGTTTTCTTCCAGATTTTTTTTCCGTTTTTTTTTTTTTTTTTTTTTTACGTTCTGCTGACCCTCGTTCTTTAAATGACGCTATCCCGAGGAGGACACCTAAAGGCGAGCCGTAATGGCCTCATCTTTGGCAAGCTCCTCCGGTTTTTTTCCAGATTTTTTTTCCGTTTTTTTTTTTAAAGTTCTGCTGACCCTCGTTCTTTAAATGACGCTATCCCGAGGAGGACACCTAAAGGCGAGCCGTAATGGCCTCATCTTTGGCAAACTCCTCCGGTTTTTTTCCAGATTTTTTTTTTTTTTAAGTTCTGCTGACCGTCGTTCTTTAAATGACCCTATCCCGAGGAGGACACCTAAAGGCGAGCCGTAATGGCCTCATCTTTGGCAAGCTCTTCCGGTTTTTTTCACAGTTTTTTTCCAGATTTTTTTTCCGTTTTTTTTTTTTTTTTTTTTTTAAGTTCTGCTGACCCTCGTTCTTTAAATGACGCTATCCCGAGGAGGACACCTAAAGGCGAGCCGTAATGGCCTCATCTTTGGCAAGATCCTCCGGTTTTTTTCCAGATTTTTTTTCCGTTTATTTTTTATTTTTTAAGTTCTGCTGACCCTCGTTCTTTAAATGACGCTATCCCGAGGAGGACACCTAAAGGCGAGCTGTAATGGCCTCATCTTTGGCAAGCTCCTCCAGTTTTTTTCCAGATTTTTCTTTCCGTATTTTTTTTTTTTTTTTTTTTTTTAAGTTCTGCTGACCCTCGTTCTTTAAATGACGCTATCCCGAGGAGGACACCTAAAGGCGAGCCGTAATGGCCTCATCTTTGGCAAGCTCTTCCGGTTTTTTTCACAGTTTTCTTCCATATTTTTTTTCCGTTTTTTTTTTTTTTTTTTTTTTTACGTTCTGCTGACCCTCGTTCTTTAAATGACGCTATCCCGAGGAGGACACCTAAAGGCGAGCCGTAATGGCCTCATCTTTCGCAAGCTCCTCCGGTTTTTTTCCAGATTTTTTTTCCGTTTTTTTTTTTAAAGTTCTGCTGACCCTCCTTCTTTAAATGACGCTATCCCGAGGAGGACACCTAAAGGCGAGCCGTAATGGCCTCATCTTTGGCAAGCTCCTCCGGTTTTTTTCCAGATTTTTTTTTTTTATAAGTTCTGCTGACCGTCGTTCTTTAAATGACCCTATCCCGAGGAGGACACCTAAAGGCGAGCCGTAATGGCCTCATCTTTGGCAAGCTCTTCCGGGTTTTTTCACAGTTTTTTTCCAGATTTTTTTTCCGTTTTTTTTTTTTTATTTTTTTTTTAAGTTCTGCTGACCCTCGTTCTTTAAATGACGCTATCCCGAGGAGGACACCTAAAGACGAGCCGTAATGGCCTCATCTTTGGCAAGCTCCTCCGGTTTTTTTCCAGATTTTTTTTCCGTTTATTTTTTTTTTTTTTTTTTAAGTTCTGCTGACCCTCGTTCTTTAAATGACGCTATCCCAAGGAGGACACCTAAAGGCGAGCCGTAATGGCCTCATCTTTGGCAAGCTCCTCCGGTTTTTTTCCAGATTTTTCTTTCCGTTTTTTTTTTTTTTATTTTTTTTTTAAGTTCTGCTGACCCTCGTTCTTTAAA
This sequence comes from Arachis ipaensis, assembly GCF_059453495.1. NCBI lineage: Eukaryota > Viridiplantae > Streptophyta > Magnoliopsida > Fabales > Fabaceae > Arachis > Arachis ipaensis. The sequence goes on along the minus strand of NC_142439.1, from coordinate 63,104,194 downwards.
TGACGCTATCCCGAGGAGGACACCTAAAGGCGAGCCGTAATGGCCTCATCTTTGGCAAGCTCCTCCGGTTTTTTTCCAGATTTTTTTTCCGTTTTTTTTTTTTTTTTTTTTTTAAGTTCTGCTGACCCTCGTTCTTTAAATGACGCTATCCCGAGGAGGACACCTAAAGGCGAGCCGTAATGGCCTCATCTTTGGCAAGCTCCTCCGGTTTTTTTCCAGATTTTTTTTCCGTGTTTTTTTTTTTTTTTTTTTAAGTTCTGCTGACCCTCGTTCTTTAAATGACGCTATCCCGAGGAGGACACCTAAAGGCGAGCCGTAATGGCCTCATCTTTGGCAAGCTCCTCCGGTTTTTTTCCAGATTTTTTTTTCGTTTATTTTTTTTTTTTTAAAGTTCTGCTGACCCTCGTTCTTTAAATGACGCTATCCCGAGGAGGACACCTAAAGACGAGCCGTAATGGCCTCATCTTTGGCAAGCTCCTCCGGTTTTTTTCCAGATTTTTCTTTCCGTTTTTTTTTTTTTTTTTTTTTTTTTTTTTTTTTTTTTTTTTTTTAAGTTCTGCTGACCCTCGTTCTTTAAATGACGCTATCCCGAGGAGGACACCTAAAGGCGAGCCGTAATGGCCTCATCTTTGGCAAGCTCTTCCGGTTTTTTTCACAGTTTTCTTCCAGATTTTTTTTCCGTTTTTTTTTTTTTTTTTTTTACGTTCTGCTGACCCTCGTTCTTTAAATGACGCTATCCCGAGGAGGACACCTAAAGGCGAGCCGTAATGGCCTCATCTTTGGCAAGCTCCTCCGGTTTTTTTCCAGATTTTTTTTCCGTTTTTTTTTTTAAAGTTCTGCTGACCCTCGTTCTTTAAATGACGCTATCCCGAGGAGGACACCTAAAGGCGAGCCGTAATGGCCTCATCTTTGGCAAACTCCTCCGGTTTTTTTCCAGATTTTTTTTTTTTTTAAGTTCTGCTGACCGTCGTTCTTTAAATGACCCTATCCCGAGGAGGACACCTAAAGGCGAGCCGTAATGGCCTCATCTTTGGCAAGCTCTTCCGGTTTTTTTCACAGTTTTTTTCCAGATTTTTTTTCCGTTTTTTTTTTTTTTTTTTTTTTTAAGTTCTGCTGACCCTCGTTCTTTAAATGACGCTATCCCGAGGAGGACACCTAAAGGCGAGCCGTAATGGCCTCATCTTTGGCAAGATCCTCCGGTTTTTTTCCAGATTTTTTTTCCGTTTATTTTTTTTTTTTTAAGTTCTGCTGACCCTCGTTCTTTAAATGACGCTATCCCGAGGAGGACACCTAAAGGCGAGCCGTAATGGCCTCATCTTTGGCAAGCTCCTCCAGTTTTTTTCCAGATTTTTCTTTCCGTATTTTTTTTTTTTTTTTTTTAAGTTCTGCTGACCCTCGTTCTTTAAATGACGCTATCCCGAGGAGGACACCTAAAGGCGAGCCGTAATGGCCTCATCTTTGGCAAGCTCTTCCGGTTTTTTTCACAGTTTTCTTCCATATTTTTTTTCCGTTTTTTTTTTTTTTTTTTTTTTTTTTTTACGTTCTGCTGACCCTCGTTCTTTAAATGACGCTATCCCGAGGAGGACACCTAAAGGCGAGCCGTAATGGCCTCATCTTTCGCAAGCTCCTCCGGTTTTTTTCCAGATTTTTTTTCCGTTTTTTTTTTTAAAGTTCTGCTGACCCTCCTTCTTTAAATGACGCTATCCCGAGGAGGACACCTAAAGGCGAGCCGTAATGGCCTCATCTTTGGCAAGCTCCTCCGGTTTTTTTCCAGATTTTTTTTTTTTATAAGTTCTGCTGACCGTCGTTCTTTAAATGACCCTATCCCGAGGAGGACACCTAAAGGCGAGCCGTAATGGCCTCATCTTTGGCAAGCTCTTCCGGGTTTTTTCACAGTTTTTTTCCAGATTTTTTTTCCGTTTTTTTTTTTTTTATTTTTTTTTTAAGTTCTGCTGACCCTCGTTCTTTAAATGACGCTATCCCGAGGAGGACACCTAAAGACGAGCCGTAATGGCCTCATCTTTGGCAAGCTCCTCCGGTTTTTTTCCAGATTTTTTTTCCGTTTATTTTTTTTTTTTTTTTTTAAGTTCTGCTGACCCTCGTTCTTTAAATGACGCTATCCCGAGGAGGACACCTAAAGGCGAGCCGTAATGGCCTCATCTTTGGCAAGCTCCTCCGGTTTTTTTCCAGATTTTTCTTTCCGTTTTTTTTTTTTTTATTTTTTTTTTAAGTTCTGCTGACCCTCGTTCTTTAAATGACGCTATCCCGAGGAGGACACCTAAAGGCGAGCCGTAATGGCCTCATCTTAGGCAAGCTCCTCCGGTTTTTTTCACAGTTTTTTTCCAGATTTTTTTTCCGTTTTTTTTTTTTTTTTTTAACGTTCTGCTGACCCTCGTTCTTTAAATGACGCTATCCCGAGGAGGACACCTAAAGGCGAGCCGTAATGGCCTCATCTTTGGCAAGCTCCTCCGGTTTTTTTCCAGATTTTTTTTCCGTTTTTTTTTTTTTTTTTTTTTTTTTTTTTTTTTATTAAGTTCTGCTGACCCTCGTTCTTTAAATGACGCTATCCCGAGGAGGACACCTAAAGGCGAGCCGTAATGGCCTCATCTTTGGCAAGCTCCTCCGGTTTTTTTCCAGATTTTTCTTTCCGATTTTTTTTTTTTTTTTTTTTTTTTTTTTTTAAGTTCTGCTGACCCTCGTTCTTTAAATGACGCTATCCCGAGGAAGACACCTAAAGGCGAGCCGTAATGGCCTCATCTTTGGCAAGCTCTTCCGGTTTTTTTCACAGTTTTCTTCCAGATTTTTTTTCCGTTTTTTTTTTTTTTTTTTTTTTACGTTCTGCTGACCCTCGTTCTTTAAATGACGCTATCCCGAGGAGGACACCTAAAGGCGAGCCGTAATGGCCTCATCTTTGGCAAGCTCCTCCGGTTTTTTTCCAGATTTTTTTCCGTTTTTTTTTTTTTAAAGTTCTGCTGACCCTCGTTCTTTAAATGACGCTATCCCGAGGAGGACACCTAAAGGCGAGCCGTAATGGCCTCATCTTTGGCAAGCTCCTCCGGTTTTTTTCCAGATTTTTTTTTTTTTAAGTTCTGCTGACCCTCGTTCTTTAAATGACCCTATCCCGAGGAGGACACCTAAAGGCGAGCCGTAATGGCCTCTGATGAGATATTTTGGTGAGAAACGAATTTCTACCAAAACACCCAAAACTAACCGGCAAGTGTACCGGGTCGTGTCAAGTAATAAAAACTCACGGGAGTGAGGTCGATCCCACGGGGATTGAAGGATTGAGCAATTTTAGTTTAGTGGTTGATTTAGTCAAGCGAATCAAGTGTTGGTTGGGTGACTTGTAATTTGCAGAATGTAAATTGCATGAAATTAAAGAGAGCGGGAAAGTAAATTGCTGAAACTTAAAGGACAAGAAATTAAATGACAGAAACTTAAAGTGCAAGAAATGTAAATTGCAGAAACTTAAAGTGCAAGAAATGTAAATTGCTTGGAATGTAAAGGGGATTGGGATGTGGATTTGCAGAATTTAAACAAGGAAAAACTAAATTGCATCAAACAGAAGAAGGAATAGGAAATTGGGATTGAACCGAATCTGAAAGCAGTAAAGTAAATGAACAGAAAAAGCAATAAACAGGGAATTGAAATGAGAAATTCAGATCTCAGGACCCAGAGACTAGAAAACCAAGTCTAGATCTCAATGCCTTCCTAGATCCAACAAGAACAATAGCAAGGAAATTGTAAATTGCAAAGAAAAGAGATGAAGAGCAATGAACCGGAAATGAAATTCAATTAACAGTAAAGTAAAGAAACAGAGAAATCCAAGATTGAGATTGAAACAGAATTTCTTCAATTCTCCAATCCAGGATCCAAGACAAAAGTAAAATGAAATTGCAAGTAAAAGGAAACAAAGAAATTCAAGTTCAAAAGCTTCCCAAAAACTATTATGAAAATTCTAAAAGGAAAGCTCTCAAAGGAAAACTCTCCAAGAAAAGCTCCCCCAATAACTTGAATTCTATCCTATTTATACACTTTCCAAAATGATCTTCAAGCCTTGAGTTGGGCCTTTGTTCTTGATGGAATTGGGTTGAAAGAGGCCTTGGTTGATTGCTCTTGAAGATTGAAGAAGAACCGAAGTGAACCAATTGAACCGGTTTTTGAAGTTGGCCAAAGTTAGTCTCAACGTTAGGGTCAAAGTTAGGGGTCTAACTTTGCCCCTAACTTTTCATAGCAGCAAGCTTGATTTCCTGGTTTGGACGTTGGTGCCAACGTTAGGGGTCTAACTTTGACCCTAACGTTGGCAATGCTTATTGCTAGTGGCGCCAACGTTAGCCTCCAAGTTAGGGGGCTAACGTTGGCGCAAACGTTGGCCTACCTCCTTTGTGATTCAAGTGCCAACGTTAGCCTCCAAGTTAGGGGGCTAACGTTGGCGCAAACGTTGGCCACTTCCAGGGAGTGATTTACATGCCCAACGTTAGCCTCCAAGTTAGGGGGCTAACGTTGGGGCTAACTTCATGCAACCCGGTTCAATTTTCACTTATTCCCTTATCCTTTCTTCACTCCTAGTCATTCCTCTTTGCTTCAACCTTTCTCCAAGCCTTCTTCACCTATCATTGATCAACCAAACTAATCAAAGCTTTGCTCAAAATCATGAGGTATTCAATCTTCCACAATATGCAACAAATATAGCTCAAAACCTCATGAAATGGCATGAATTCACATATGGTTGGTTCAATCAAGGGAAACATGAAAATCTACTCAATTAGCTTGCTTGTAGCTCAAGAAAGTGCATAATTCTAATGAAAACTAAAGAAAAAGACTAGCTAAAATGGGCTAAGATGACTTGTCATCAGCCTCATCTTTGGCAAGCTCCTCCGGTTTTTTTCACAGTTTTTTTCCAGATTTTTTTTCCGTTTTTTTTTTTTTTTTTTTTTTTTTTTTAACGTTCTGCTGACCCTCGTTCTTTAAATGACGCTATCCCGAGGAGGACACCTAAAGGCGAGCCGTAATGGCCTCATCTTTGGCAAGCTCCTCCGGTTTTTTTCCAGATTTTTTTTCCGTTTTTTTTTTTTTTTTTTTTTTAAGTTCTGCTGACCCTCGTTCTTTAAATGACGCTATCCCGAGGAGGACACCTAAAGGCGAGCCGTAATGGCCTCATCTTTGGCAAGCTCCTCCGGTTTTTTTCCAGATTTTTTTTCCTTTTTTTTGTTTTTTTTTTTTTTTTTAAAGTTCTGCTGACCCTCGTTCTTTAAATGACGCTATCCCGAGGAGGACACCTAAAGGCGAGCCGTAATGGCCTCATCTTTGGCAAGCTCCTCCGGTTTTTTTCCAGATTTTTTTTTTTTTTAAGTTCTGCTGACCGTCGTTCTTTAAATGACCCTATCCCGAGGAGGACACCTAAAGGCGAGCCGTAATGGCCTCATCTTTGGCAAGCTCTTCCGGTTTTTTTCACAGTTTTTTTCCAGATTTTTTTTCCGTTTTTTTTTTTTTTTTTTTTTAAGTTCTGCTGACCCTCGTTCTTTAAATGACGCTATCCCGAGGAGGACACTTAAAGGCGAGCCGTAATGGCCTCATCTTTGGCAAGCTCCTCCGATTTTTTTCCAGATTTTTTTTCCGTTTATTTATTTTTTTTTTTTTAAGTTCTGCTGACCCTCGTTCTTTAAATGACGCTATCCCGAGGAGGACACCTAAAGGCGAGCCGTAATGGCCTCATCTTTGGCAAGCTCCTCCGGTTTTTTTCCAGATTTTTTTTTTTTTTTTTTTTTTAAAGTTCTGCTGACCCTCGTTCTTTAAATGACGCTATCCCGAGGAGGACACCTAAAGGCAAGCCGTAATGGCCTCATCTTTGGCAAGCTCCTCCGGTTTTTTTCCAGATTTTTATTCCGTTTTTTTTTTTTCTTTTTTTTTTTTTTTTTTTTTTTTAAGTTCTACTGACCCTCGTTCTTTAAATGACGCTATCCCGAGGAGGACACCTAAAGGCGAGCCGTAATGGCCTCATCTTTGGCAAGCTCCTCCGGTTTTTTTCCAGATTTTTTTTCCGTTTTTTTTTTTTTTTTTTTTTTAAGTTCTGCTGACCCTCGTTCTTTAAATGACGCTATCCCGAGGAGGACACCTAAAGGCGAGCCGTAATGGCCTCATCTTTGGCAAGCTCTTCCGGTTTTTTTCACATTTTTTTTCCAGATTTTTTTTCCGTTTTTTTTTTTTTTTTTTTTTTTTTTTTACTTTTCTGCTGACCCTCGTTCTTTAAATGACGCTATCCCGAGGAGGACACCTAAAGGCGAGCCGTAATGGCCTCATCTTTGGCAAGCTCCTCCGGTTTTTTTCCAGATTTTTTTCCGTTTTTTTTTTTTTTTTTTTTTTAAAGTTCTGCTGACCCTCGTTCTTTAAATGACGCTATCCCGAGGAGGACACCTAAAGGCGAGCCGTAATGGCTTCATCTTTGGCAAGCTCCTCCGGTTTTTTTCCAGATTTTTCTTTCCATTTTTTTTTTTTTTTTTTTTTTTAAGTTCTGCTGACCCTCGTTCTTTAAATGACGCTATCCCGAGGAGGCCACCTAAAGGCGAGCCGTAATGGCCTCATCTTTGGCAAGCTCTTCCGGTTTTTTTCACAGTTTTCATCCAGATTTTTTTCCGTTTTTTTTTTTTTTTTTTTTTACGTTCTGCTGACCCTCGTTCTTTAAATGACGCTATCCCGAGGAGGACACCTAAAGGCGAGCCGTAATGGCCTCATCTTTGGCAAGCTCCTCCGGTTTTTTTCCAGATTTTTTTTCCGTTTTTTTTTTTTTTAAAGTTCTGCTGACCCTCGTTCTTTAAATGACGCTATCCCGAGGAGGACACCTAAAGGCGAGCCGTAATGGCCTCATCTTTGGCAAGCTCCTCCGGTTTTTTTCCATTTTTTTTTTTTTAAGTTCTGCTGACCCTCGTTCTTTAAATGACCCTATCCCGAGGAGGACACCTAAAGGCGAGCCGTAATGGCCTCATCTTAGGCAAGCTCCTCCGGTTTTTTTCACAGTTTTTTTCCAGATATTTTTTCCGTTTTTTTTTTTTTTTTTTTTTTTTTTTTAACGTTCTGCTGACCCTCGTTCTTTAAATGACGCTATCCCGAGGAGGACACCTAAAGGCGAGCCGTAATGGCCTCATCTTTGGCAAGCTCCTCCGGTTTTTTTCCAGATTTTTTTTCCGTTTTTTTTTTTTTTTTTTTTTTTTTTTTTTTTTAACGTTCTGCTGACCCTCGTTCTTTAAATGACGCTATCCCGAGGAGGACACCTAAAGGCGAGCCGTAATGGCCTCATCTTTGGCAAGCTCCTCCGGTTTTTTTCCAGATTTTTTTTCCGTTTTTTTTTTTTTTTTTTTTTTAAGTTCTGCTGACCCTCGTTCTTTAAATGACGCTATCCCGAGGAGGACACCTAAAGGCGAGCCGTAATGGCCTCATCTTTGGCAAGCTCCTCCGGTTTTTTTCCAGATTTTTTTTCCTTTTTTTTGTTTTTTTTTTTTTTTTAAAGTTCTGCTGACCCTCGTTCTTTAAATGACGCTATCCCGAGGAGGACACCTAAAGGCGAGCCGTAATGGCCTCATCTTTGGCAAGCTCCTCCGGTTTTTTTCCAGATTTTTTTTTTTTAAGTTCTGCTGACCGTCGTTCTTTAAATGACCCTATCCCGAGGAGGACACCTAAAGGCGAGCCGTAATGGGCTCATCTTTGGCAAGCTCCTCCGGTTTTTTTCCAGATTTTTTTTTTTTTTTTTTTTTTAAAGTTCTGCTGACCCTCGTTCTTTAAATGACGCTATCCCGAGGAGGACACCTAAAGGCAAGCCGTAATGGCCTCATCTTTGGCAAGCTCCTCCGGTTTTTTTCCAGATTTTTATTCCGTTTTTTTTTTTTTTTTTTTTTTTTTTTTTTTTTTTTTAAGTTCTACTGACCCTCGTTCTTTAAATGACGCTATCCCGAGGAGGACACCTAAAGGCGAGCCGTAATGGCCTCATCTTTGGCAAGCTCCTCCGGTTTTTTTCCAGATTTTTTTTCCTTTTTTTTTTTTTTTTTTTTTTTTTTTTTTTTTTTTAAGTTCTGCTGACCCTCGTTCTTTAAATGACGCTATCCCGAGGAGGACACCTAAAGGCGAGCCGTAATGGCCTCATCTTTGGCAAGCTCTTCCGGTTTTTTTCACATTTTTCTTCCAGATTTTTTTTCCGTTTTTTTTTTTTTTTTTTTTTTTTTTTACTTTTCTGCTGACCTTCGTTCTTTAAATGACGCTATCCCGAGGAGGACACCTAAAGGCGAGCCGTAATGGCCTCATCTTTGGCAAGCTCCTCCGGTTTTTTTCCAGATTTTTTTTCCGTTTTTTTTTTTTTTTTTTTTTTTAAAGTTCTGCTGACCCTCGTTCTTTAAATGACGCTATCCCGAGGAGGACACCTAAAGGCGAGCCGTAATGGCTTCATCTTTGGCAAGCTCCTCCGGTTTTTTTCCAGATTTTTCTTTCCATTTTTTTTTTTTTTTTTTTTTAAGTTCTGCTGACCCTCGTTCTTTAAATGACGTTATCCCGAGGAGGCCACCTAAAGGCGAGCCGTAATGGCCTCATCTTTGGCAAGCTCTTCCGGTTTTTTTCACAGTTTTCATCCAGATTTTTTTCCGTTTTTTTTTTTTTTTTTTTTTTTTACGTTCTGCTGACCCTCGTTCTTTAAATGACGCTATCCCGAGGAGGACACCTAAAGGCGAGCCGTAATGGCCTCATCTTTGGCTAGCTCCTCCGGTTTTTTTCCAGATTTTTTTTCCGTTTTTTTTTTTTTTAAAGTTCTGCTGACCCTCGTTCTTTAAATGACGCTATCCCGAGGAGGACACCTAAAGGCGAGCCGTAATGGCCTCATCTTTGGCAAGCTCTTCCGGTTTTTTTCACATTTTTTTTCCAGATTTTTTTTCCGTTTTTTTTTTTTTTTTTTTTTTTTTACTTTTCTGCTGACCCTCGTTCTTTAAATGACGCTATCCCGAGGAGGACACCTAAAGGCGAGCCGTAATGGCCTCATCTTTGGCAAGCTCCTCCGGTTTTTTTCCAGATTTTTTTTCCGTTTTTTTTTTTTTTTTTTTTTTTAAAGTTCTGCTGACCCTCGTTCTTTAAATGACGCTATCCCGAGGAGGACACCTAAAGGCGAGCCGTAATGGCTTCATCTTTGGCAAGCTCCTCCGGTTTTTTTCCAGATTTTTCTTTCCATTTTTTTTTTTTTTTTTTTTTTTAAGTTCTGCTGACCCTCGTTCTTTAAATGACGCTATCCCGAGGAGGCCACCTAAAGGCGAGCCGTAATGGCCTCATCTTTGGCAAGCTCTTCCGGTTTTTTTCACAGTTTTCATCCAGATTTTTTTCCGTTTTTTTTTTTTTTTTTTTTTACGTTCTGCTGACCCTCGTTCTTTAAATGACGCTATCCCGAGGAGGACACCTAAAGGCGAGCCGTAATGGCCTCATCTTTGGCTAGCTCCTCCGGTTTTTTTCCAGATTTTTTTTCCGTTTTTTTTTTTTTTAAAGTTCTGCTGACCCTCGTTCTTTAAATGACGCTATCCCGAGGAGGACACCTAAAGGCGAGCCGTAATGGCCTCATCTTTGGCAAGCTCCTCCGGTTTTTTTCCATATTTTTTTTTTTTTTAAAGTTCTGCTGACCCTCGTTCTTTAAATGACCCTATCCCGAGGAGGACACCTAAAGGCGAGCCGTAATGGCCTCATCTTAGGCAAGCTCCTCCGGTTTTTTTCACAGTTTTTTTCCAGATTTTTTTTCCGTTTTTTTTTTTTTTTTTTTTTTTTTTTTAACGTTCTGCTGACCCTCGTTCTTTAAATGACGCTATCCCGAGGAGGACACCTAAAGGCGAGCCGTAATGGCCTCATCTTTGGCAAGCTCCTCCGGTTTTTTTCCAGATTTTTTTTCCGTTTTTTTTTTTTTAAAGTTCTGCTGACCCTCGTTCTTTAAATGACGCTATCCCGAGGAGGACACCTAAAGGCGAGCCGTAATGGCCTCATCTTTGGCAAGCTCCTCCGGTTTTTTTCCAGATTTTTTTTTTTTTAAGTTCTGCTGACCGTCGTTCTTTAAATGACCCTATCCCGAGGAGGACACCTAAAGGCGAGCCGTAATGGCCTCATCTTTGGCAAGCTCTTCCGGTTTTTTTCACAGTTTTTTTCCAGATTTTTTTTCCGTTTTTTTTTTTTTTTTTTTTTTAAGTTCTGCTGACCCTCGTTCTTTAAATGACGCTATCCCGAGGAGGACACCTAAAGGCGAGCCGTAATGGCCTCATCTTTGGCAAGCTCCTCCGGTTTTTTTCCAGATTTTTTTTCCGTTTTTTTTTTTTTTTTTTTAAGTTCTGCTGACCCTCGTTCTTTAAATGACGCTATCCCGAGGAGGACACCTAAAGGCGAGCCGTAATGGCCTCATCTTTGGCAAGCTCCTCCGGTTTTTTTCCAGATTTTTCTTTCCGTTTTTTTTTTTTTTTTTTTTTTTCTTAAGTTCTGCTGACCCTCGTTCTTTAAATGACGCTATCCCGAGGAGGCCACCTAAAGGCGAGCCGTAATGGCCTCATCTTTGGCAAGCTCTTCCGGTTTTTTTCACAGTTTTCTTCCAGATTTTTTTTCCGTTTTTTTTTTTTTTTTTTTACGTTCTGCTGACCCTCGTTCTTTAAATGACGCTATCCTGAGGAGGACACCTAAAGGCGAGCCGTAATGGCCTCATCTTTGGCAAGCTCCTCCGGTTTTTTTCCAGATTTTTTTTCCGTTTTTTTTTTTTTTTTTTTTTAAAGTTCTGCTGACCCTCGTTCTTTAAATGACGCTATCCCGAGGAGGACACCTAAAGGCGAGCCGTAATGGCCTCATCTTTGGCAAGCTCCTCCGGTTTTTTTCCAGATTTTTCTTTCCGTTTTTTTTTTTTTTTTTTTTTTTTTTTTTTTTTTTAAGTTCTGCTGACCCTCGTTCTTTAAATGACGCTATCCCGAGGAGGCCACCTAAAGGCGAGCCGTAATGGCCTCATCTTTGGCAAGCTCTTCCGGTTTTTTTCACAGTTTTCTTCCAGATTTTTTTTCCGTTTTTTTTTTTTTTTTTTTTTTACGTTCTGCTGACCCTCGTTCTTTAAATGACGCTATCCCGAGGAGGACACCTAAAGGCGAGCCGTAATGGCCTCATCTTTGGCAAGCTCCTCCGGTTTTTTTCCAGATTTTTTTTCCGTTTTTTTTTTTTTAAAGTTCTGCTGACCCTCGTTCTTTAAATGACGCTATCCCGAGGAGGACACCTAAAGGCGAGCCGTAATGGCCTCATCTTTGGCAAGCTCCTCCGGTTTTTTTCCAGATTTTTTTTTTTTTTAAAGTTCTGCTGACCCTCGTTCTTTAAATGACCCTATCCCGAGGAGGACACCTAAAGGCGAGCCGTAATGGCCTCATCTTAGGCAAGCTCCTCCGGTTTTTTTCACAGTTTTTTTCCAGATTTTTTTTCCGTTTTTTTTTTTTTTTTTTTTTTTTAACGTTCTGCTGACCCTCGTTCTTTAAATGACGCTATCCCGAGGAGGACACCTAAAGGCGAGCCGTAATGGCCTCATCTTTGGCAAGCTCCTCCGGTTTTTTTCCAGATTTTTTTTCCGTTTTTTTTTTTTAAAGTTCTGCTGACCCTCGTTCTTTAAATGACGCTATCCCGAGGAGGACACCTAAAGGCGAGCCGTAATGGCCTCATCTTTGGCAAGCTCCTCCGGTTTTTTTCCAGATTTTTTTCCTTTTTTTTTTTTTTTTTTTTTTTTTTTAAGTTCTGCTGACCCTCGTTCTTTAAATGACGCTATCCCGAGGAGGACACCTAAAGGCGAGCCGTAATGGCCTCATCTTTGGCAAGCTCTTCCGGTTTTTTTCACAGTTTTTTTCCAGATTTTTTTTCCGTTTTTTTTTTTTTTTTTTTTTTTTTTTTTTTTTTATACTTTTCTGCTGACCCTCGTTCTTTAAATGACGCTATCCCGAGGAGGACACCTAAAGGCGAGCCGTAATGGCCTCATCTTTGGCAAGCTCCTCCGGTTTTTTTCCAGAATTTTTTTCCGTTTTTTTTTTTTTTTTTTTTTTTAAAGTTCTGCTGACCCTCGTTCTTTAAATGACGCTATCCCGAGGAGGACACCTAAAGGCGAGCCGTAATGGCCTCATCTTTGGCAAGCTCCTCCGGTTTTTTTCCAGATTTTTCTTTCCGTTTTTTTTTTTTTTTTTTTTTTTTTTTTTTTTTTTTTTTAAGTTCTGCTGACCCTCGTTCTTTAAATGACGCTATCCCGAGGAGGACACCTAAAGGCGAGCCGTAATGGCCTCATCTTTGGCAAGCTCTTCCGGTTTTTTTCACAGTTTTCTTCCAGATTTTTTTCCCGTTTTTTTTTTTTTATTTTTTTTTTTACGTTCTGCTGACCCTCGTTCTTTAAATGACGCTATCCCGAGGAGGACACCTAAAGGCGAGCCGTAATGGCCTCATCTTTGGCAAGCTCCTCCGGTTTTTTTCCAGATTTTTTTCCGTTTTTTTTTTTTTTAAAGTTCTGCTGACCCTCGTTCTTTAAATGACGCTATCCCGAGGAGGACACCTAAAGGCGAGCCGTAATGGCCTCATCTTAGGCAAGCTCCTCCGGTTTTTTTCCAGATTTTTTTTTTTTTTTAAGTTCTGCTGACCCTCGTTCTTTAAATGACCCTATCCCGAGGAGGACACCTAAAGGCGAGCCGTAATGGCCTCATCTTTGGCAAGCTCCTCCGGTTTTTTTCACAGTTTTTTTCCAGATTTTTTTTCCTTTTTTTTTTTTTTTTTTTTTTTTTTTTTTTTTAAGTTCTGCTTACCCTCGTTCTTTAAATGACGCTATCCCGAGGAGGACACCTAAAGGCGAGCCGTAATGGCCTCATCTTTGGCAAGCTCCTCCGGTTTTTTTCCAGATTTTTCTTTCCGTTTTTTTTTTTTTTTTTTTTTTTTTTTTTTTAAGTTCTGCTGACCCTCGTTCTTTAAATGACGCTATCCCGAGGAGGACACCTAAAGGCGAGCCGTAATGGCCTCATCTTTGGCAAGCTCTTCCGGTTTTTTTCACAGTTTTCTTCCAGATTTTTTTTCCGTTTTTTTTTTTTATTTTTTTTTTTACGTTCTGCTGACCCTCGTTCTTTAAATGACGCTATCCCGAGGAGGACACCTAAAGGCGAGCCGTAATGGCCTCATCTTTGGCAAGCTCCTCCGGTTTTTTTCCAGATTTTTTTCCGTTTTTTTTTTTTAAAGTTCTGCTGACCCTCGTTCTTTAAATGACGCTATCCCGAGGAGGACACCTAAAGGCGAGCCGTAATGGCCTCATCTTAGGCAAGCTCCTCCGGTTTTTTTCCAGATTTTTTTTTTTTTTAAGTTCTGCTGACCCTCGTTCTTTAAATGACCCTATCCCGAGGAGGACACCTAAAGGCGAGCCGTAATGGCCTCATCTTAGGCAAGCTCCTCCGGTTTTTTTCACAGTTTTTTTCCAGATTTTTTTTCCGTTTTTTTTTTTTTTTTTTTTTAACGTTCTGCTGACCCTCGTTCTTTAAATGACGCTATCCCGAGGAGGACACCTAAAGGCGAGCCGTAATGGCCTCATCTTTGGCAAGCTCCTCCGGTTTTTTTCCAGATTTTTTTTCCGTTTTTTTTTTTTTAAAGTTCTGCTGACCCTCGTTCTTTAAATGACGCTATCCCGAGGAGGACACCTAAAGGCGAGCCGTAATGGCCTCATCTTTGGCAAGCTCCTCCGGTTTTTTTCCAGATTTTTTTCCTTTTTTTTTTTTTTTTTTTTTTTTTTTTTAAGTTCTGCTGACCCTCGTTCTTTAAATGACGCTATCCCGAGGAGGACACCTAAAGGCGAGCCGTAATGGCCTCATCTTTGGCTAGCTCCTCCGGTTTTTTTCCAGATTTTTTTTTTTTTTTAAGTTCTGCTGACCCTCGTTCTTTAAATGACCCTATCCCGAGGAGGACACCTAAAGGCGAGCCGTAATGGCCTCATCTTTGGCAAGCTCCTCCGGTTTTTTTCACAGTTTTTTTCCAGATTTTTTTTCCGTTTTTTTTTTTTTTTTTTTTTTTTTTTTTTTTTTAACGTTCTGCTGACCCTCGTTCTTTAAATGACGCTATCCCGAGGAGGACACCTAAAGGCGAGCCGTAATGGCCTCATCTTTGGCAAGCTCCTTCGGTTTTTTTCCAGATTTTTCTTTCCGTTTTTTTTTTTTTTTTTTTTTTTTTTTTTTTTTTTTTTAAGTTCTGCTGACCCTCGTTCTTTAAATGACGCTATCCCGAGGAGGCCACCTAAAGGCGAGCCGTAATGGCCTCATCTTTGGCAAGCTCTTCCGGTTTTTTTCACAGTTTTCTTCCAGATTTTTTTTCTGTTTTTTTTTTTTTTTTTTTTTTACGTTCTGCTGACCCTCGTTCTTTAAATGACGCTATCTCGAGGAGGACACCTAAAGGCGAGCCGTAATGGCCTCATCTTTGGCAAGCTCCTCCGGTTTTTTTCCAGATTTTTTTTTCCGTTTTTTTTTTTTTTTTTTTTTTTTTTTAAAGTTCTGCTGACCCTCGTTCTTTAAATGACGCTATCCCAAGGAGGACACCTAAAGGCGAGCCGTAATGGCCTCATCTTTGGCAAGCTCCTCCGGTTTTTTTCCAGATTTTTTTTTTTTAAAGTTCTGCTGACCCTCGTTCTTTAAATGACCCTATCCCGAGGAGGACACCTAAAGGCGAGCCGTAATGGCCTCATCTTAGGCAAGCTCCTCCGGTTTTTTTCACAGTTTTTTTCCAGATTTTTTTTCCGTTTTTTTTTTTTTTTTTTTTTTTTTAACGTTCTGCTGACCCTCGTTCTTTAAATGACGCTATCCCGAGGAGGACACCTAAAGGCGAGCCGTAATGGCCTCATCTTTGGCAAGCTCTTCCGGTTTTTTTCACAGTTTTTTTCCAGATTTTTTTTCCGTTTTTTTTTTTTTTTTTTTTTTTTTTTTTTTTACTTTTCTGCTGACCCTCGTTCTTTAAATGACGCTATCCCGAGGAGGACACCTAAAGGCGAGCCGTAATGGCCTCATCTTTGGCAAGCTCCTCCGGTTTTTTTCCAGAATTTTTTTCCGTTTTTTTTTTTTTTTTTTTTAAAGTTCTGCTGACCCTCGTTCTTTAAATGACGCTATCCCAAGGAGGACACCTAAAGGCGAGCCGTAATGGCCTCATCTTTGGCAAGCTCCTCCGGTTTTTTTCCAGATTTTTTTTCCGTTTTTTTTTTTTTAAAGTTCTGCTGACCCTCGTTCTTTAAATGACGCTATCCCGAGGAGGACACCTAAAGGCGAGCCGTAATGGCCTCATCTTTGGCAAGCTCCTCCGGTTTTTTTCCAGATTTTTTTTTTTTTTAAAGTTCTGCTGACCCTCGTTCTTTAAATGACCCTATCCCGAGGAGGACACCTAAAGGCGAGCCGTAATGGCTGATGACAAGTCATCTTAGCCTATTTTAACTAGCCTTTTTCTTTTGTTTTCAATTGAATTATGCACTTTCTTGAGCCATAAGCAAGCTAATTGAGTAGATTTTCATGTTTCCCTTGATTGAACCAACCATATATGAATTCATGCCATTTCATGAGGTTTTGTGCTATATTTGTTGCATATTATGAAAGATTGAATATCTCATGATTTTGAGCATAGCTTTGATGAGTTTGGTTGATTAATGATAGGTGAAGAAAGCTTGGAGAAAGGTTGAAGCAAAGAGGAATGGCTAGAAGTGAAGAATGGAAGTTGACCCTAGAGGCATGAAGTTAGCCCCAACGTTAGCTCCCTAACTTGGAGGCTAACGTTGGGCATGAAAATCACTCCCTGGGCTCCCCACGTTTGAGCCAACGTTAGCCCCCTAACTTGGAGGCTAACGTTGGCACATGACATTGCAAGGAAGAGGCCAACGTTAGCTCCAACGTTAGCCCCCTAACTTGGAGGCTAACGTTGGAACTTGAAATTCATCCCTGGGCAAGCTAACGTTGGCGCCACACACCACAAGACATACAAGGGGTATACTTCCAACAAGAATAACTTGAGCTACATAGCTCCAAATGAGGTGATTCAAGAAGCATTGGAAAGTAGGAATCAAGAGCTTTCCAAGCATATATGGCACTGCATGGTGGACACTAAAATTGAGGGAGAAAACTGCCCCGCAATGTGCATAAACGAACATGGTGGTAACCTGCAGTGAGGCCACTTGACCTCTGAACCTTCAAAGGAGTATAACTCGAGCTGTAGAGCTCCAAATGATGTGCTCCCAAAGGCATTGGAAAGTAGACATCCAGGGCTTTCCAACAATGTATAATGGTATGGGGTGGACAATACATTTGAGCCTCCAGAACTGGCGTTTTCGCCAACGTTTGAGGGCTAACGTTACCTCAAACGCTGCACACCAAAGCCAGCGACCATACCCTCTTCAAATGATCATAACTTGAGTTGTAGATGTCCAATTGAAGTGATTCCAAGTGGGTTAGAAAGCTGACATTCATAGCTTTCCAACCATATATGATAGTCTATATTGGGCATAAAATTGGCAACATGACAAGAGGACAAAGTTGGCCCCATAAATGTACATAAGGGAGGCCAACGTTAGGGTCAAAGTTAGACCCCTAACGTTGGCACCAACGTTCATACCAGCAAATTATGCTTGCTGCTATGAAAAGTTGGGGTCAAAGTTAGACCCCTAACTTTGGCCCTAACGTTGGGACCAACTATGGCTAACTTCAAAACCGGTTCAATTGGTTCACTTCGGTTCTTCCTCAAACTCCAAGAGCAATCAACCAAGGCCTCTTTCAACCCAATTCCATCAAGAGCAAGGGCCCAAATGATCATCACTCAAAGGCACAAGAAATAGATAAAATAGGATTTTCATTTAATTGTAATTTGTTTTTAATTTCATTTTCAATTTGTAGAAATGCCTATAAATAGGCATCTGTTTCATATTTGTAAAGAGGCTGGCTCCACTAGGGAGCATTAGGATTTGAGAGCTCTCTCTTAGTTTTCAATTTCGTTTTGAATCTTGGGTTGAGAATTGAAGAAATTCTGTTTCAATCTCACCTTGAGAATTTTCTTGTTTACTTTCTCTGCACAATTGAATTTCCATTCCTGTTTACTACTTCACCTTCTCTTGGCTTCTGCAATTTACTTTTCTTTAATTTCTCTTGCAATTGTTCTTGTTGGATCTAGGAAGGCATTGAGATCTAGACTTGGTTATCTAGTCTCTTGGGTCCTGAGATCTTAATTCCAATTTTACATTCTCTGTTTATTGCTTTTCATGTTTATTTACATTTCTGTTTTGGTTCCGAATCAATCAAATCCATCTTTTACTTCTCTGCTTGTTGCAATTTAACTTTTCCTTGTTTAATTTCTGCAAATCCAATTCCCAATTCCCTTTACATTTAATGCAATTTACATTTCTTGCAATTTAAGTTTCTGCAATTTACTTTTCTTGCACTTTAAGTTTCTGCACATTTATTTTCTACAACTTTAAATTCTCTGCATTTTACATTCTGCTCTCAAAATTTCACCCAACCACTCAATGTTAGCTTGACTAAACTAATCACCCACTAAAATTGCTTGATCCATCAATCCCTGTGGGATCGACCTCACTCCCGTGAGTTTTTATTACTTGATGCGACCCGGTGCACTTGCCGGTTAGTTTTGGGTGTTTTGGGAGAGATTCGTTTCTCATCAAAATATCTCATCAATGGCCTCATCTTAGGCAAGCTCCTCCGGTTTTTTTCACAGTTTTTTTCCAGATTTTTTTTCCGTTTTTTTTTTTTTTTTTTTTTTTTTTTTTTTTTTTAAGTTCTGCTGACCCTCGTTCTTTAAATGACGCTATCCCGAGGAGGACACCTAAAGGCGAGCCGTAATGGCCTCATCTTTGGCAAGCTCTTCCGGTTTTTTTCACAGTTTTTTTCCAGATTTTTTTTCCGTTTTTTTTTTTTTTTTTTTTTTTTTTTTTTTTTTTTTTTTTTTACTTTTCTGCTGACCCTCGTTCTTTAAATGACGCTATCCCGAGGAGGACACCTAAAGGCGAGCCGTAATGGCCTCATCTTTGGCAAGCTCCTCCGGTTTTTTTCCAGAATTTTTTTCCGTTTTTTTTTTTTTTTTTTTTTTTTAAAGTTCTGCTGACCCTCGTTCTTTAAATGACGCTATCCCAAGGAGGACACCTAAAGGCGAGCCGTAATGGCCTCATCTTTGGCAAGCTCCTCCGGTTTTTTTCCAGATTTTTTTTTCCGTTTTTTTTTTTTTTTTAAGTTCTGCTGACCCTCGTTCTTTAAATGACGCTATCCCGAGGAGGACACCTAAAGGCGAGCCGTAATGGCCTCATCTTTGGCAAGCTCTTCCGGTTTTTTTCACAGTTTTCTTCCAGATTTTTTTTCCGTTTTTTTTTTAAGTTCTGCTGACCGTCGTTCTTTAAATGACCCTATCCCGAGGAGGACACCTAAAGGCGAGCCGTAATGGCCTCATCTTTGGCAAGCTCTTCCGGTTTTTTTCACAGTTGTTTTCCAGATTTTTTTTCCGTTTTTTTTTTTTTTTTTTTTTTTAAGTTCTGCTGACCCTCGTTCTTTAAATGACGCTATCCCGAGGAGGACACCTAAAGGCGAGCCGTAATGGCCTCATCTTTGGCAAGCTCCTCCGGTTTTTTTCCAGATTTTTTTTCCGTTTATTTATTTTTTTTTTTTAAGTTCTGCTGACCCTCGTTCTTTAAATGACGCTATCCCGAGGAGGACACCTAAAGGCGAGCCGTAATGGCCTCATCTTTGGCAAGCTCCTCCGGTTTTTTTCCAGATTTTTCTTTCCGTTTTTTTTTTTTTTTTTTTTTTTTTTTTTTTTTTTTTTTTTTTTTAAGTTCTGCTGACCCTCGTTCTTTAAATGACGCTATCCCGAGGAGGACACCTAAAGGCGAGCCGTAATGGCCTCATCTTTGGCAAGCTCTTCCGGTTTTTTTCACAGTTTTCTTCCAGATTTTTTTTCCGTTTTTTTTTTTTTTTTTTTTTTACGTTCTGCTGACCCTCGTTCTTTAAATGACGCTATCCCGAGGAGGACACCTAAAGGCGAGCCGTAATGGCCTCATCTTTGGCAAGCTCCTCCGGTTTTTTTTCAGATTTTTTTTCCGTTTTTTTTTTTTTTAAAGTTCTGCTGACCCTCGTTCTTTAAATGACGCTATCCCGAGGAGGACACCTAAAGGCGAGCCGTAATGGCCTC
>NC_142439.1:63072500-63075000 GCF_059453495.1 Arachis ipaensis | reverse complement strand
TTTTTTAAAGTTCTGCTGACCCTCGTTCTTTAAATGACGCTATCCCGAGGAGGACACCTAAAGGCGAGCCGTAATGGCCTCATCTTTGGCAAGCTCTTCCGGTTTTTTTCAAAGTTTTATTCCAGATTTTTTTTCCGTTTTTTTTTTTTTTTTTTTTTTTTTTTTTTTTTTTACTTTTCTGCTGACCCTCGTTCTTTAAATGACGCTATCCCGAG
Organism: Arachis ipaensis; assembly: GCF_059453495.1. NCBI lineage: Eukaryota > Viridiplantae > Streptophyta > Magnoliopsida > Fabales > Fabaceae > Arachis > Arachis ipaensis. The sequence goes on along the minus strand of NC_142439.1, from coordinate 63,074,785 downwards.
GAGGACACCTAAAGGCGAGCCGTAATGGCCTCATCTTTGGCAAGCTCCTCCGGTTTTTTTCCAGATTTTTTTTCCGTTTTTTTTTTTTTTTTTTTTTTTTAAAGTTCTGCTGACCCTCGTTCTTTAAATGACGCTATCCCAAGGAGGACACCTAAAGGCGGGCCGTAATGGCCTCATCTTTGGCAAGCTCCTCCGGTTTTTTTCCAGATTTTTTTTTCCGTTTTTTTTTTTTTTTTTTTTTTTTTTTTTTTTTTTTTTAAGTTCTGCTGACCCTCGTTCTTTAAATGACGCTATCCCGAGGAGGACACCTAAAGGCGAGCCGTAATGGCCTCATCTTTGGCAAGCTCTTCCGGTTTTTTTCACAGTTTTCTTCCAGATTTTTTTTCCGTTTTTTTTTTTTTTTTTTTTTTTTACTTTGGCAAGCTCCTCCGGTTTTTTTCCAGATTTTTTTTCCGTTTTTTTTTTTTTAAAGTTCTGCTGACCCTCGTTCTTTAAATGACGCTATCCCGAGGAAGACACCTAAAGGCGAGCCGTAATGGCCTCATCTTTGGCAAGCTCCTCCGGTTTTTTTCCAGATTTTTTTTTTTTTTAAGTTCTGCTGACCGTCGTTCTTTTAATGACCCTATCCCGAGGAGGACACCTAAAGGCGAGCCGTAATGGCCTCATCTTTGGCAAGCTCTTCCGGTTTTTTTCACAGTTTTTTTCCAGATTTTTTTTCCGTTTTTTTTTTTTTTTTTTAAGTTCTGCTTACCCTCGTTCTTTAAATGACGCTATCCCGAGGTGGACACCTAAAGGCGAGCCGTAATGGCCTCATCTTTGGCAAGCTCCTCCGGTTTTTTTCCAGATTTTTTTTCCGTTTATTTAATTATTTTTTTTTAAGTTCTGCTGACCCTCGTTCTTTAAATGACGCTATCCCGAGTAGGACACCTAAAGGCGAGCCGTAATGGCCTCATCTTTGGCAAGCTCCTCCGGTTTTTTTCCAGATTTTTCTTTCCGTTTTTTTCTTTTTTTTTTTTTTTTTTTTTTTTTTTAAGTTCTGCTGACCCTCGTTCTTTAAATGACGCTATCCCGAGGAGGACACCTAAAGGCAAGCCGTAATGGCCTCATCTTTGGCAAGCTCTTCCGGTTTTTTTCACAGTTTTTTTCCAGATTTTTTTTCCGTTTTTTTTTTTTTTTTTTTATTACTTTTCTGCTGACCCTCGTTCTTTAAATGACGCTATCCCGAGGAGGACACCTAAAGGCGAGCCGTAATGGCCTCATCTTTGGCAAGCTCCTCCGGTTTTTTTCCAGATTTTTTTTTCCGTTTTTTTTTTTTTTTTTTTTTTTTTTTTTTTTTTTAAGTTCTGCTGACCCTCGTTCTTTAAATGACGCTATCCCGAGGAGGACACCTAAAGGCGAGCCGTAATGGCCTCATCTTTGGCAAGCTCTTCCGGTTTTTTTCACAGTTTTCTTCCAGATTTTTTTTCCGTTTTTTTTTTTTTTTTTTTTTACTTTGGCAAGCTCCTCCGGTTTTTTTCCAGATTTTTTTTCCGTTTTTTTTTTTTAAAGTTCTGCTGACCCTCGTTCTTTAAATGACGCTATCCCGAGGAGGACACCTAAAGGCGAGCCGTAATGGCCTCATCTTTGGCAAGCTCCTCCGGTTTTTTTCCAGATTTTTTTTTTTTTTAAGTTCTGCTGACCGTCGTTCTTTAAATGACCCTATCCCGAGGAGGACACCTAAAGGCGAGCCGTAATGGCCTCATCTTTGGCAAGCTCTTCCGGTTTTTTTCACAGTTTTTTTCCAGATTTTTTTTCCGTTTTTTTTTTTTTTTTTTTAAGTTCTGCTGACCCTCGTTCTTTAAATGACGCTATCCCGAGGTGGACACCTAAAGGCGAGCCGTAATGGCCTCATCTTTGGCAAGCTCCTCCGGTTTTTTTCCAGATTTTTTTTCCGTTTATTTATTTATTTTTTTTTAAGTTCTGCTGACCCTCGTTCTTTAAATGACGCTATCCCGAGTAGGACACCTAAAGGCGAGCCGTAATGGCCTCATCTTTGGCAAGCTCCTCCGGTTTTTTTCCAGATTTTTCTTTCCGTTTTTTTTTTTTTTTTTTTTTTTTTTTTTTTTTTTAAGTTCTGCTGACCCTCGTTCTTTAAATGACGCTATCCCGAGGAGGACACCTAAAGGCGAGCCGTAATGGCCTCATCTTTGGCAAGCTCTTCCGGTTTTTTTCACAGTTTTTTTCCAGATTTTTTTTCCGTTTTTTTTTTTTTTTTTTTTATTACTTTTCTGCTGACCCTCGTTCTT
>NC_142439.1:63037500-63070000 GCF_059453495.1 Arachis ipaensis | reverse complement strand
AAGCTCTTCCGGTTTTTTTCAAAGTTTTTTTCCAGATTTTTTTTCCGTTTTTTTTTTTTTTTTTTTTTTTTTTTTTTACTTTTCTGCTGACCCTCGTTCTTTAAATGACGCTATCCCGAGGAGGACACCTAAAGGCGAGCCGTAATGGCCTCATCTTTGGCAAGCTCCTCCGGTTTTTTTCCAGATTTTTTTTCCGTTTTTTTTTTTTTTTTTTTTTTTTTAAAGTTCTGCTGACCCTCGTTCTTTAAATGACGCTATCCCAAGGAGGACACCTAAAGGCGGGCCGTAATGGCCTCATCTTTGGCAAGCTCCTCCGGTTTTTTTCCAGATTTTTTTTTCCGTTTTTTTTTTTTTTTTTTTTTTTTTTTTTTTTTTTTTTTTTTTTTTTTAAGTTCTGCTGACCCTCGTTCTTTAAATGACGCTATCCCGAGGAGGACACCTAAAGGCGAGCCGTAATGGCCTCATCTTTGGCAAGCTCTTCCGGTTTTTTTCACAGTTTTCTTCCAGATTTTTTTTCCGTTTTTTTTTTTTTTAAAGTTCTGCTGACCCTCGTTCTTTAAATGACGCTATCCCGAGGAGGACACCTAAAGGCGAGCCGTAATGGCCTCATCTTTGGCAAGCTCCTCCGGTTTTTTTCCAGATTTTTTTTTTTTTTAAGTTCTGCTGACCGTCGTTCTTTAAATGACCCTATCCCGAGGAGGACACCTAAAGGCGAGCCGTAATGGCCTCATCTTTGGCAAGCTCTTCCGGTTTTTTTCGCAGTTTTTTTCCAGATTTTTTTTCCGTTTTTTTTTTTTTTTTTAAGTTCTGCTGACCCTCGTTCTTTAAATGACGCTATCCCGAGGAGGACACCTAAAGGCGAGCCGTAATGGCCTCATCTTTGGCAAGCTCCTCCGGTTTTTTTCCAGATTTTTTATCCGTTTATTTATTTATTTTTTTTTAAGTTCTGCTGACCCTCGTTCTTTAAATGACGCTATCCCGAGTAGGACACCTAAAGGCGAGCCGTAATGGCCTCATCTTTGGCAAGCTCCTCCGGTTTTTTTCCAGATTTTTCTTTCCGTTTTTTTTTTTTTTTTTTTTTTTTTTTTTTTTTTTTTTTTTTTTAAGTTCTGCTGACCCTCGTTCTTTAAATGACGCTATCCCGAGGAGGACACCTAAAGGCGAGCCGTAATGGCCTCATCTTTGGCAAGCTCTTCCGGTTTTTTTCACAGTTTTTTTCCAGATTTTTTTTCCGTTTTTTTTTTTTTTTTTTTTTTATTACTTTTCTGCTGACCCTCGTTCTTTAAATGACGCTATCCCGAGGAGGACACCTAAAGGCGAGCCGTAATGGCCTCATCTTTGGCAAGCTCCTCCGGTTTTTTTCCAGATTTTTTTTCCGTTTTTTTTTTTTTTTTTTTTTTTTAACGTTCTGCTGACCCTCGTTCTTTAAATGACGCTATCCCGAGGAGGACACCTAAAGGCGAGCCGTAATGGCCTCATCTTTGGCAAGCTCCTCCGGTTTTTTTCCAGATTTTTTTTCCGTTTTTTTTTTTTTTAAAGTTCTGCTGACCCTCGTTCTTTAAATGACGCTATCCCGAGGAGGACACCTAAAGGCGAGCCGTAATGGCCTCATCTTTGGCAAGCTCCTCCGGTTTTTTTCCAGATTTTTTTTCCTTTTTTTTTTTTTTTTTTTTTTTTTTAAGTTCTGCTGACCCTCGTTCTTTAAATGACGCTATCCCGAGGAGGACACCTAAAGGCGAGCCGTAATGGCCTCATCTTTGGCAAGCTCTTCCGGTTTTTTTCACAGTTTTTTTCCAGATTTTTTTTCCGTTTTTTTTTTTTTTTTTTTTTATTACTTTTCTGCTGACCCTCGTTCTTTAAATGACGCTATCCCGAGGAGGACACCTAAAGGCGAGCCGTAATGGCCTCATCTTTGGCAAGCTCCTCCGGTGTTTTTCCAGATTTTTTTTCCTTTTTTTTTTTTTTTTTTTTTTTTTTTAAGTTCTGCTGACCCTCGTTCTTTAAATGACGCTATCCCGAGGAGGACACCTAAAGGCGAGCCGTAATGGCCTCATCTTTGGCAAGCTCTTCCGGTTTTTTTCAAAGTTTTTTTCCAGATTTTTTTTCCATTTTTTTTTTTTTTTTTTTTTTTTTTTTTACTTTTCTGCTGACCCTCGTTCTTTAAATGACGCTATCCCGAGGAGGACACCTAAAGGCGAGCCGTAATGGCCTCATCTTTGGCAAGCTCCTCCGGTTTTTTTCCAGATTTTTTTTCCGTTTTTTTTTTTTTTTTTTTTTTTTTTAAAGTTCTGCTGACCCTCGTTCTTTAAATGACGCTATCCCAAGGAGGACACCTAAAGGCGGGCCGTAATGGCCTCATCTTTGGCAAGCTCCTCCGGTTTTTTTCCAGATTTTTTTTTCCGTTTTTTTTTTTTTTTTTTTTTTTTTTTTTTTTTTTTTTTTTTTTTAAGTTCTGCTGACCCTCGTTCTTTAAATGACGCTATCCCGAGGAGGACACCTAAAGGCGAGCCGTAATGGCCTCATCTTTGGCAAGCTCTTCCGGTTTTTTTCACAGTTTTCTTCCAGATTTTTTTTCCGTTTTTTTTTTTTTTAAAGTTCTGCTGACCCTCGTTCTTTAAATGACGCTATCCCGAGGAGGACACCTAAAGGCGAGCCGTAATGGCCTCATCTTTGGCAAGCTCCTCCGGTTTTTTTCCAGATTTTTTTTTTTTTAAGTTCTGCTGACCGTCGTTCTTTAAATGACCCTATCCCGAGGAGGACACCTAAAGGCGAGCCGTAATGGCCTCATCTTTGGCAAGCTCTTCCGGTTTTTTTCACAGTTTTTTTCCAGATTTTTTTTCCGTTTTTTTTTTTTTTTTTTTTAAGTTCTGCTGACCCTCGTTCTTTAAATGACGCTATCCCGAGGAGGACACCTAAAGGCGAGCCGTAATGGCCTCATCTTTGGCAAGCTCCTCCGGTTTTTTTCCAGATTTTTTTTCCGTTTATTTATTTATTTTTTTTTAAGTTCTGCTGACCCTCGTTCTTTAAATGACGCTATCCCGAGTAGGACACCTAAAGGCGAGCCGTAATGGCCTCATCTTTGGCAAGCTCCTCCGGTTTTTTTCCAGATTTTTCTTTCCGTTTTTTTTTTTTTTTTTTTTAAGTTCTGCTGACCCTCGTTCTTTAAATGACGCTATCCCGAGTAGGACACCTAAAGGCGAGCCGTAATGGCCTCATCTTTGGCAAGCTCCTCCGGTTTTTTTCCAGATTTTTCTTTCCGTTTTTTTTTTTTTTTTTTTTTTTTTTTTTTTTTTTTTTTTTAAGTTCTGCTGACCCTCGTTCTTTAAATGACGCTATCCCGAGGAGGACACCTAAAGGCGAGCCGTAATGGCCTCATCTTTGGCAAGCTCTTCCGGTTTTTTTCACAGTTTTTTTCCAGATTTTTTTTCCGTTTTTTTTTTTTTTTTTTTTTTTTTTTTTTTTTTTACTTTTCTGCTGACCCTCGTTCTTTAAATGACGCTATCCCGAGGAGGACACCTAAAGGCGAGCCGTAATGGCCTCATCTTTGGCAAGCTCCTCCGGTTTTTTTCCAGATTTTTTTTCCGTTTTTTTTTTTTTTTTTTTTTTTAACGTTCTGCTGACCCTCGTTCTTTAAATGACGCTATCCCGAGGAGGACACCTAAAGGCGAGCCGTAATGGCCTCATCTTTGGCAAGCTCCTCCGGTTTTTTTCCAGATTTTTTTTCCGTTTTTTTTTTTTTAAAGTTCTGCTGACCCTCGTTCTTTAAATGACGCTATCCCGAGGAGGACACCTAAAGGCGAGCCGTAATGGCCTCATCTTTGGCAAGCTCCTCCGGTTTTTTTCCAGATTTTTTTTCCTTTTTTTTTTTTTTTTTTTTTTTTTTTAAGTTCTGCTGACCCTCGTTCTTTAAATGACGCTATCCCGAGGAGGACACCTAAAGGCGAGCCGTAATGGCCTCATCTTTGGCAAGCTCTTCCGGTTTTTTTCACAGTTTTTTTCCAGATTTTTTTTCCGTTTTTTTTTTTTTTTTTTTTTTTATTACTTTTCTGCTGACCCTCGTTCTTTAAATGACGCTATCCCGAGGAGGACACCTAAAGGCGAGCCGTAATGGCCTCATCTTTGGCAAGCTCCTCCGGTTTTTTTCCAGATTTTTTTTCCGTTTTTTTTTTTTTTTTTTTTTTTTTAACGTTCTGCTGACCCTCGTTCTTTAAATGACGCTATCCCGAGGAGGACACCTAAAGGCGAGCCGTAATGGCCTCATCTTTGGCAAGCTCCTCCGGTTTTTTTCCAGATTTTTTTTCCGTTTTTTTTTTTTTTAAAGTTCTGCTGACCCTCGTTCTTTAAATGACGCTATCCCGAGGAGGACACCTAAAGGCGAGCCGTAATGGCCTCATCTTTGGCAAGCTCCTCCGGTTTTTTTCCAGATTTTTTTTCCTTTTTTTTTTTTTTTTTTTTTTTTTTAAGTTCTGCTGACCCTCGTTCTTTAAATGACGCTATCCCGAGGAGGACACCTAAAGGCGAGCCGTAATGGCCTCATCTTTGGCAAGCTCTTCCGGTTTTTTTCACAGTTTTTTTCCAGATTTTTTTTCCGTTTTTTTTTTTTTTTTTTTTTATTACTTTTCTGCTGACCCTCGTTCTTTAAATGACGCTATCCCGAGGAGGACACCTAAAGGCGAGCCGTAATGGCCTCATCTTTGGCAAGCTCCTCCGGTGTTTTTCCAGATTTTTTTTCCTTTTTTTTTTTTTTTTTTTTTTTTTTTAAGTTCTGCTGACCCTCGTTCTTTAAATGACGCTATCCCGAGGAGGACACCTAAAGGCGAGCCGTAATGGCCTCATCTTTGGCAAGCTCTTCCGGTTTTTTTCAAAGTTTTTTTCCAGATTTTTTTTCCATTTTTTTTTTTTTTTTTTTTTTTTTTTTTTACTTTTCTGCTGACCCTCGTTCTTTAAATGACGCTATCCCGAGGAGGACACCTAAAGGCGAGCCGTAATGGCCTCATCTTTGGCAAGCTCCTCCGGTTTTTTTCCAGATTTTTTTTCCGTTTTTTTTTTTTTTTTTTTTTTTTTTAAAGTTCTGCTGACCCTCGTTCTTTAAATGACGCTATCCCAAGGAGGACACCTAAAGGCGGGCCGTAATGGCCTCATCTTTGGCAAGCTCCTCCGGTTTTTTTCCAGATTTTTTTTTCCGTTTTTTTTTTTTTTTTTTTTTTTTTTTTTTTTTTTTTTTTTTTTTTTTTTTTTTTTTTAAGTTCTGCTGACCCTCGTTCTTTAAATGACGCTATCCCGAGGAGGACACCTAAAGGCGAGCCGTAATGGCCTCATCTTTGGCAAGCTCTTCCGGTTTTTTTCACAGTTTTCTTCCAGATTTTTTTTCCGTTTTTTTTTTTTTTAAAGTTCTGCTGACCCTCGTTCTTTAAATGACGCTATCCCGAGGAGGACACCTAAAGGCGAGCCGTAATGGCCTCATCTTTGGCAAGCTCCTCCGGTTTTTTTCCAGATTTTTTTTTTTTTAAGTTCTGCTGACCGTCGTTCTTTAAATGACCCTATCCCGAGGAGGACACCTAAAGGCGAGCCGTAATGGCCTCATCTTTGGCAAGCTCTTCCGGTTTTTTTCACAGTTTTTTTCCAGATTTTTTTTCCGTTTTTTTTTTTTTTTTTTTTAAGTTCTGCTGACCCTCGTTCTTTAAATGACGCTATCCCGAGGAGGACACCTAAAGGCGAGCCGTAATGGCCTCATCTTTGGCAAGCTCCTCCGGTTTTTTTCCAGATTTTTTTTCCGTTTATTTATTTATTTTTTTTTAAGTTCTGCTGACCCTCGTTCTTTAAATGACGCTATCCCGAGTAGGACACCTAAAGGCGAGCCGTAATGGCCTCATCTTTGGCAAGCTCCTCCGGTTTTTTTCCAGATTTTTCTTTCCGTTTTTTTTTTTTTTTTTTTTAAGTTCTGCTGACCCTCGTTCTTTAAATGACGCTATCCCGAGTAGGACACCTAAAGGCGAGCCGTAATGGCCTCATCTTTGGCAAGCTCCTCCGGTTTTTTTCCAGATTTTTCTTTCCGTTTTTTTTTTTTTTTTTTTTTTTTTTTTTTTTTTTTAAGTTCTGCTGACCCTCGTTCTTTAAATGACGCTATCCCGAGGAGGACACCTAAAGGCGAGCCGTAATGGCCTCATCTTTGGCAAGCTCTTCCGGTTTTTTTCACAGTTTTTTTCCAGATTTTTTTTCCGTTTTTTTTTTTTTTTTTTTTTTTTTTTTTTTTTTTACTTTTCTGCTGACCCTCGTTCTTTAAATGACGCTATCCCGAGGAGGACACCTAAAGGCGAGCCGTAATGGCCTCATCTTTGGCAAGCTCCTCCGGTTTTTTTCCAGATTTTTTTTCCGTTTTTTTTTTTTTTTTTTTTTTTTAACGTTCTGCTGACCCTCGTTCTTTAAATGACGCTATCCCGAGGAGGACACCTAAAGGCGAGCCGTAATGGCCTCATCTTTGGCAAGCTCCTCCGGTTTTTTTCCAGATTTTTTTTCCGTTTTTTTTTTTTTTAAAGTTCTGCTGACCCTCGTTCTTTAAATGACGCTATCCCGAGGAGGACACCTAAAGGCGAGCCGTAATGGCCTCATCTTTGGCAAGCTCCTCCGGTTTTTTTCCAGATTTTTTTTCCTTTTTTTTTTTTTTTTTTTTTTTTTTTAAGTTCTGCTGACCCTCGTTCTTTAAATGACGCTATCCCGAGGAGGACACCTAAAGGCGAGCCGTAATGGCCTCATCTTTGGCAAGCTCTTCCGGTTTTTTTCACAGTTTTTTTCCAGATTTTTTTTCCGTTTTTTTTTTTTTTTTTTTTTATTACTTTTCTGCTGACCCTCGTTCTTTAAATGACGCTATCCCGAGGAGGACACCTAAAGGCGAGCCGTAATGGCCTCATCTTTGGCAAGCTCCTCCGGTGTTTTTCCAGATTTTTTTTCCTTTTTTTTTTTTTTTTTTTTTTTTTTAAGTTCTGCTGACCCTCGTTCTTTAAATGACGCTATCCCGAGGAGGACACCTAAAGGCGAGCCGTAATGGCCTCATCTTTGGCAAGCTCTTCCGGTTTTTTTCACAGTTTTTTTCCAGATTTTTTTTCCGTTTTTTTTTTTTTTTTTTTTTTTTTACTTTTCTGCTGACCCTCGTTCTTTAAATGACGCTATCCCGAGGAGGACACCTAAAGGCGAGCCGTAATGGCCTCATCTTTGGCAAGCTCCTCCGGTTTTTTTCCAGATTTTTTTTCCGTTTTTTTTTTTTTTTTTTTTTTTAAAGTTCTGCTGACCCTCGTTCTTTAAATGACGCTATCCCAAGGAGGACACCTAAAGGCGGGCCGTAATGGCCTCATCTTTGGCAAGCTCCTCCGGTTTTTTTCCAGATTTTTTTTTCCGTTTTTTTTTTTTTTTTTTTTTTTTTTTTTTTTTTTTTTTTTTTTTTTTTTTTTTTTTTTTAAGTTCTGCTGACCCTCGTTCTTTAAATGACGCTATCCCGAGGAGGACACCTAAAGGCGAGCCGTAATGGCCTCATCTTTGGCAAGCTCTTCCGGTTTTTTTCACAGTTTTCTTCCAGATTTTTTTTCCGTTTTTTTTTTTTTAAAGTTCTGCTGACCCTCGTTCTTTAAATGACGCTATCCCGAGGAGGACACCTAAAGGCGAGCCGTAATGGCCTCATCTTTGGCAAGCTCCTCCGGTTTTTTTCCAGATTTTTTTTTTTTTAAGTTCTGCTGACCGTCGTTCTTTAAATGACCCTATCCCGAGGAGGACACCTAAAGGCGAGCCGTAATGGCCTCATCTTTGGCAAGCTCTTCCGGTTTTTTTCACAGTTTTTTTCCAGATTTTTTTTCCGTTTTTTTTTTTTTTTTTTTAAGTTCTGCTGACCCTCGTTCTTTAAATGACGCTATCCCGAGGAGGACACCTAAAGGCGAGCCGTAATGGCCTCATCTTTGGCAAGCTCCTCCGGTTTTTTTCCAGATTTTTTTTCCGTTTATTTATTTATTTTTTTTTAAGTTCTGCTGACCCTCGTTCTTTAAATGACGCTATCCCGAGTAGGACACCTAAAGGCGAGCCGTAATGGCCTCATCTTTGGCAAGCTCCTCCGGTTTTTTTCCAGATTTTTCTTTCCTTTTTTTTTTTTTTTTTTTTTTTTTTTTTTTTTTTTTTTTTTTTAAGTTCTGCTGACCCTCGTTCTTTAAATGACGCTATCCCGAGGAGGACACCTAAAGGCGAGCCGTAATGGCCTCATCTTTGGCAAGCTCTTCCGGTTTTTTTCACAGTTTTTTTCCAGATTTTTTTTCCGTTTTTTTTTTTTTTTTTTTTATTACTTTTCTGCTGACCCTCGTTCTTTAAATGACGCTATCCCGAGGAGGACACCTAAAGGCGAGCCGTAATGGCCTCATCTTTGGCAAGCTCCTCCGGTTTTTTTCCAGATTTTTTTTCCGTTTTTTTTTTTTTTTTTTTTTTTTAACGTTCTGCTGACCCTCGTTCTTTAAATGACGCTATCCCGAGGAGGACACCTAAAGGCGAGCCGTAATGGCCTCATCTTTGGCAAGCTCCTCCGGTTTTTTTCCAGAATTTTTTTCCGTTTTTTTTTTTTTTAAAGTTCTGCTGACCCTCGTTCTTTAAATGACGCTATCCCGAGGAGGACACCTAAAGGCGAGCCGTAATGGCCTCATCTTTGGCAAGCTCCTCCGGTTTTTTTCCAGATTTTTTTTCCTTTTTTTTTTTTTTTTTTTTTTTTAAGTTCTGCTGACCCTCGTTCTTTAAATGACGCTATCCCGAGGAGGACACCTAAAGGCGAGCCGTAATGGCCTCATCTTTGGCAAGCTCTTCCGGTTTTTTTCAAAGTTTTTTTCCAGATTTTTTTTCCGTTTTTTTTTTTTTTTTTTTTTTTTTTTTTTTACTTTTCTGCTGACCCTCGTTCTTTAAATGACGCTATCCCGAGGAGGACACCTAAAGGCGAGCCGTAATGGCCTCATCTTTGGCAAGCTCCTCCGGTTTTTTTCCAAATTTTTTTTCCGTTTTTTTTTTTTTTTTTTTTTTTTTTTAAAGTTCTGCTGACCCTCGTTCTTTAAATGACGCTATCCCAAGGAGGACACCTAAAGGCGGGCCGTAATGGCCTCATCTTTGGCAAGCTCCTCCGGTTTTTTTCCAGATTTTTTTTTCCGTTTTTTTTTTTTTTTTTTTTTTTTTTTTTTTTTTTTTTTTTAAGTTCTGCTGACCCTCGTTCTTTAAATGACGCTATCCCGAGTAGGACACCTAAAGGCGAGCCGTAATGGCCTCATCTTTGGCAAGCTCTTCCGGTTTTTTTCACAGTTTTCTTCCAGATTTTTTTTCCGTTTTTTTTTTTTTTTAAAGTTCTGCTGACCCTCGTTCTTTAAATGACGCTATCCCGAGGAGGACACCTAAAGGCGAGCCGTAATGGCCTCATCTTTGGCAAGCTCCTCCGGTTTTTTTCCAGATTTTTTTTTTTTTAAGTTCTGCTGACCGTCGTTCTTTAAATGACCCTATCCCGAGGAGGACACCTAAAGGCGAGCCGTAATGGCCTCATCTTTGGCAAGCTCTTCCGGTTTTTTTCACAGTTTTTTTCCAGATTTTTTTTCCGTTTTTTTTTTTTTTTTTTTAAGTTCTGCTGACCCTCGTTCTTTAAATGACGCTATCCCGAGGAGGACACCTAAAGGCGAGCCGTAATGGCCTCATCTTTGGCAAGCTCCTCCGGTTTTTTTCCAGATTTTTTTTCCGTTTATTTATTTATTTTTTTTTAAGTTCTGCTGACCCTCGTTCTTTAAATGACGCTATCCCGAGTAGGACACCTAAAGGCGAGCCGTAATGGCCTCATCTTTGGCAAGCTCCTCCGGTTTTTTTCCAGATTTTTCTTTCCGTTTTTTTTTTTTTTTTTTTTTTTTTTTTTTTTTTAAGTTCTGCTGACCCTCGTTCTTTAAATGACGCTATCCCGAGGAGGACACCTAAAGGCGAGCCGTAATGGCCTCATCTTTGGCAAGCTCTTCCGGTTTTTTTCACAGTTTTTTTCCAGATTTTTTTTCCGTTTTTTTTTTTTTTTTTTTATTACTTTTCTGCTGACCCTCGTTCTTTAAATGACGCTATCCCGAGGAGGACACCTAAAGGCGAGCCGTAATGGCCTCATCTTTGGCAAGCTCCTCCGGTTTTTTTCCAGATTTTTTTTCCGTTTTTTTTTTTTTTTTTTTTTTTTTTTTTTTTGAAGTTCTGCTGACCCTCGTTCTTTAAATGACGCTATCCCAAGGAGGACACCTAAAGGCGAGCCGTAATGGCCTCATCTTTGGCAAGCTCCTCCGGTTTTTTTCCAGTTTTTTTTTCCGTTTTTTTTTTTTTTTTTTTTTTTTTTTTTTTTTTTTTAAGTCCTGCTGACCCTCGTTCTTTAAATGACGCTATCCCGAGGAGGACACCTAAAGGAGAGCCGTAATGGCCTCATCTTTGGCAAGCTCATCCGGTTTTTTTCACAGTTTTTTTCCAGATTTTTTTTCCGTTTTTTTTTTTTTTTTTTTTTTTTTTTTTTTTTTTACTTTTCTGCTGACCCTCGTTCTTTAAATGACGCTATCCCGAGGAGGACACCTAAAGGCGAGCCGTAATGGCCTCATCTTTGGCAAGCTCCTCCGGTTTTTTTCCAGATTTTTTTTCCTTTTTTTTTTTTTTTTTTTTTTTTTTTAAGTTCTGCTGACCCTCGTTCTTTAAATGACGCTATCCCGAGGAGGACACCTAAAGGCGAGCCGTAATGGCCTCATCTTTGGCAAGCTCTTCCGGTTTTTTTCACAGTTTTTTTCCAGATTTTTTTTCCGTTTTTTTTTTTTTTTTTTTTTTTATTACTTTTCTGCTGACCCTCGTTCTTTAAATGACGCTATCCCGAGGAGGACACCTAAAGGCGAGCCGTAATGGCCTAATCTTTGGCAAGCTCCTCCGGTTTTTTTCCAGATTTTTTTTCCGTTTTTTTTTTTTTTTTTTTTTTAACGTTCTGCTGACCCTCGTTCTTTAAATGACGCTATCCCGAGGAGGACACCTAAAGGCGAGCCGTAATGGCCTCATCTTTGGCAAGCTCCTCCGGTTTTTTTCCAGATTTTTTTTCCGTTTTTTTTTTTTTAAAGTTCTGCTGACCCTCGTTCTTTAAATGACGCTATCCCGAGGAGGACACCTAAAGGCGAGCCGTAATGGCCTCATCTTTGGCAAGCTCCTCCGGTTTTTTTCCAGATTTTTTTTCCTTTTTTTTTTTTTTTTTTTTTTTTTTTAAGTTCTGCTGACCCTCGTTCTTTAAATGACGCTATCCCGAGGAGGACACCTAAAGGCGAGCCGTAATGGCCTCATCTTTGGCAAGCTCATCCGGTTTTTTTCACAGTTTTTTTCCAGATTTTTTTTCTGTTTTTTTTTTTTTTTTTTTTTTTTTTTTTTTTTTTTACTTTTCTGCTGACCCTCGTTCTTTAAATGACGCTATCCCGAGGAGGACACCTAAAGGCGAGCCGTAATGGCCTCATCTTTGGCAAGCTCCTCCGGTTTTTTTCCAGATTTTTTTTCCTTTTTTTTTTTTTTTTTTTTTTTTTAAGTTCTGCTGACCCTCGTTCTTTAAATGACGCTATCCCGAGGAGGACACCTAAAGGCGAGCCGTAATGGCCTCATCTTTGGCAAGCTCTTCCGGTTTTTTTCACAGTTTTTTTCCAGATTTTTTTTCCGTTTTTTTTTTTTTTTTTTTTTTATTACTTTTCTGCTGACCCTCGTTCTTTAAATGACGCTATCCCGAGGAGGACACCTAAAGGCGAGCCGTAATGGCCTCATCTTTGGCAAGCTCCTCCGGTTTTTTTCCAGATTTTTTTTCCGTTTTTTTTTTTTTTTTTTTTTTTTTAACGTTCTGCTGACCCTCGTTCTTTAAATGACGCTATCCCGAGGAGGACACCTAAAGGCGAGCCGTAATGGCCTCATCTTTGGCAAGCTCCTCCGGTTTTTTTCCAGATTTTTTTTCCGTTTTTTTTTTTTTTAAAGTTCTGCTGACCCTCGTTCTTTAAATGACGCTATCCCGAGGAGGACACCTAAAGGCGAGCCGTAATGGCCTCATCTTTGGCAAGCTCCTCCGGTTTTTTTCCAGATTTTTTTTCCTTTTTTTTTTTTTTTTTTTTTTTAAGTTCTGCTGACCCTCGTTCTTTAAATGACGCTATCCCGAGGAGGACACCTATAGGCGAGCCGTAATGGCCTCATCTTTGGCAAGCTCTTCCGGTTTTTTCAAAGTTTTTTTCCAGATTTTTTTTCCGTTTTTTTTTTTTTTTTTTTTTTTTTTTTACTTTTCTGCTGACCCTCGTTCTTTAAATGACGCTATCCCGAGGAGGACACCTAAAGGCGAGCCGTAATGGCCTCATCTTTGGCAAGCTCCTCCGGTTTTTTTCCAGATTTTTTTTCCGTTTTTTTTTTTTTTTTTTTTTTTTAAAGTTCTGCTGACCCTCGTTCTTTAAATGACGCTATCCCAAGGAGGACACCTAAAGGCGGGCCGTAATGGCCTCATCTTTGGCAAGCTCCTCCGGTTTTTTTCCAGATTTTTTTTTCCGTTTTTTTTTTTTTTTTTTTTTTTTTTTTTTTTTTTTTTTTTTTTTTAAGTTCTGCTGACCCTCGTTCTTTAAATGACGCTATCCCGAGGAGGACACCTAAAGGCGAGCCGTAATGGCCTCATCTTTGGCAAGCTCTTCCGGTTTTTTTCAGAGTTTTCTTCCAGACTTTTTTTCCTTTTTTTTTTTTTTTAAAGTTCTGCTGACCCTCGTTCTTTAAATGACGCTATCCCGAGGAGGACACCTAAAGGCGAGCCGTAATGGCCTCATCTTTGGCAAGCTCCTCCGGTTTTTTTCCAGATTTTTTTTTTTTTTAAGTTCTGCTGACCGTCGTTCTTTAAATGACCCTATCCCGAGGAGGACACCTAAAGGCGAGCCGTAATGGCCTCATCTTTGGCAAGCTCTTCCGGTTTTTTTCACAGTTTTTTTCCAGATTTTTTTTCCGTTTTTTTTTTTTTTTTTTTTAAGTTCTGCTGACCCTCGTTCTTTAAATGACGCTATCCCGAGGAGGACACCTAAAGGCGAGCCGTAATGGCCTCATCTTTGGCAAGCTCCTCCGGTTTTTTTCCAGATTTTTTTTCCGTTTATTTATTTATTTTTTTTTAAGTTCTGCTGACCCTCGTTCTTTAAATGACGCTATCCCGAGTAGGACACCTAAAGGCGAGCCGTAATGGCCTCATCTTTGGCAAGCTCCTCCGGTTTTTTTCCAGATTTTTCTTTCCGTTTTTTTTTTTTTTTTTTTTTTTTTTTTTTTTTTTAAGTTCTGCTGACCCTCGTTCTTTAAATGACGCTATCCCGAGGAGGACACCTAAAGGCGAGCCGTAATGGCCTCATCTTTGGCAAGCTCTTCCGGTTTTTTTCACAGTTTTTTTCCAGATTTTTTTTCCGTTTTTTTTTTTTTTTTTATTACTTTTCTGCTGACCCTCGTTCTTTAAATGACGCTATCCCGAGGAGGACACCTAAAGGCGAGCCGTAATGGCCTCATCTTTGGCAAGCTCCTCCGGTTTTTTTCCAGATTTTTTTTCCGTTTTTTTTTTTTTTTTTTTTTTTTTTTTTTTTTGAAGTTCTGCTGACCCTCGTTCTTTAAATGACGCTATCCCAAGGAGGACACCTAAAGGCGAGCCGTAATGGCCTCATCTTTGGCAAGCTCCTCCGGTTTTTTTCCAGTTTTTTTTTTCCGTTTTTTTTTTTTTTTTTTTTTTTTTTTTTTTTTTTTTTTTTTTTTTTTTTAAGTTCTGCTGACCCTCGTTCTTTAAATGACGCTATCCCGAGGAGGACACCTAAAGGCGAGCCGTAATGGCCTCATCTTTGGCAAGCTCATCCGGTTTTTTTCACAGTTTTTTTCCAGATTTTTTTTCCGTTTTTTTTTTTTTTTTTTTTTTTTTTTTTTTTTTTTTTTTTTTTTTTTTTTTTTTTACTTTTCTGCTGACCCTCGTTCTTTAAATGACGCTATCCCGAGGAGGACACCTAAAGGCGAGCCGTAATGGCCTCATCTTTGGCAAGCTCCTCCGGTTTTTTTCCAGATTTTTTTTCCTTTTTTTTTTTTTTTTTTTTTTTTTTAAGTTCTGCTGACCCTCGTTCTTTAAATGACGCTATCCCGAGGAGGACACCTAAAGGCGAGCCGTAATGGCCTCATCTTTGGCAAGCTCTTCCGGTTTTTTTCACAGTTTTTTTCCAGATTTTTTTTCCGTTTTTTTTTTTTTTTTTTTTTATTACTTTTCTGCTGACCCTCGTTCTTTAAATGACGCTATCCCGAGGAGGACACCTAAAGGCGAGCCGTAATGGCCTCATCTTTGGCAAGCTCCTCCGGTTTTTTTCCAGATTTTTTTTCCGTTTTTTTTTTTTTTTTTTTTTTTAACGTTCTGCTGACCCTCGTTCTTTAAATGACGCTATCCCGAGGAGGACACCTAAAGGCGAGCCGTAATGGCCTCATCTTTGGCAAGCTCCTCCGGTTTTTTTCCAGATTTTTTTTCCGTTTTTTTTTTTTTTAAAGTTCTGCTGACCCTCGTTCTTTAAATGACGCTATCCCGAGGAGGACACCTAAAGGCGAGCCGTAATGGCCTCATCTTTGGCAAGCTCCTCCGGTTTTTTTCCAGATTTTTTTTCCTTTTTTTTTTTTTTTTTTTTTTTTTTAAGTTCTGCTGACCCTCGTTCTTTAAATGACGCTATCCCGAGGAGGACACCTAAAGGCGAGCCGTAATGGCCTCATCTTTGGCAAGCTCATCCGGTTTTTTTCACAGTTTTTTTCCAGATTTTTTTTCTGTTTTTTTTTTTTTTTTTTTTTTTTTTTTTTTTTTTTTACTTTTCTGCTGACCCTCGTTCTTTAAATGACGCTATCCCGAGGAGGACACCTAAAGGCGAGCCGTAATGGCCTCATCTTTGGCAAGCTCCTCCGGTTTTTTTCCAGATTTTTTTTCCTTTTTTTTTTTTTTTTTTTTTTTTTTAAGTTCTGCTGACCCTCGTTCTTTAAATGACGCTATCCCGAGGAGGACACCTAAAGGCGAGCCGTAATGGCCTCATCTTTGGCAAGCTCTTCCGGTTTTTTTCACAGTTTTTTTCCAGATTTTTTTTCCGTTTTTTTTTTTTTTTTTTTTTTATTACTTTTCTGCTGACCCTCGTTCTTTAAATGACGCTATCCCAAGGAGGACACCTAAAGGCGAGCCGTAATGGCCTCATCTTTGGCAAGCTCCTCCGGTTTTTTTCCAGATTTTTTTTCCGTTTTTTTTTTTTTTTTTTTTTTTTAACGTTCTGCTGACCCTCGTTCTTTAAATGACGCTATCCCGAGGAGGACACCTAAAGGCGAGCCGTAATGGCCTCATCTTTGGCAAGCTCCTCCGGTTTTTTTCCAGATTTTTTTTCCGTTTTTTTTTTTTTAAAGTTCTGCTGACCCTCGTTCTTTAAATGACGCTATCCCGAGGAGGACACCTAAAGGCGAGCCGTAATGGCCTCATCTTTGGCAAGCTCCTCCGGTTTTTTTCCAGATTTTTTTTCCTTTTTTTTTTTTTTTTTTTTTTTTAAGTTCTGCTGACCCTCGTTCTTTAAATGACGCTATCCCGAGGAGGACACCTATAGGCGAGCCGTAATGGCCTCATCTTTGGCAAGCTCTTCCGGTTTTTTTCAAAGTTTTTTTCCAGATTTTTTTTCCGTTTTTTTTTTTTTTTTTTTACTTTTCTGCTGACCCTCGTTCTTTAAATGACGCTATCCCGAGGAGGACACCTAAAGGCGAGCCGTAATGGCCTCATCTTTGGCAAGCTCCTCCGGTTTTTTTCCAGATTTTTTTTCCGTTTTTTTTTTTTTTTTTTTTTTTTTTAAAGTTCTGCTGACCCTCGTTCTTTAAATGACGCTATCCCAAGGAGGACACCTAAAGGCGGGCCGTAATGGCCTCATCTTTGGCAAGCTCCTCCGGTTTTTTTCCAGATTTTTTTTTCCGTTTTTTTTTTTTTTTTTTTTTTTTTTTTTTTTTTTTTTTTTTTTTTTTTTTTTTTTTTTTTTTTTTTTTTAAGTTCTGCTGACCCTCGTTCTTTAAATGACGCTATCCCGAGGAGGACACCTAAAGGCGAGCCGTAATGGCCTCATCTTTGGCAAGCTCTTCCGGTTTTTTTCACAGTTTTCTTCCAGATTTTTTTTCCGTTTTTTTTTTTTTTAAAGTTCTGCTGACCCTCGTTCTTTAAATGACGCTATCCCGAGGAGGACACCTAAAGGCGAGCCGTAATGGCCTCATCTTTGGCAAGCTCCTCCGGTTTTTTTCCAGATTTTTTTTTTTTTAAGTTCTGCTGACCGTCGTTCTTTAAATGACCCTATCCCGAGGAGGACACCTAAAGGCGAGCCGTAATGGCCTCATCTTTGGCAAGCTCTTCCGGTTTTTTTCACAGTTTTTTTCCAGATTTTTTTTCCGTTTTTTTTTTTTTTTTTTTTTAAGTTCTGCTGACCCTCGTTCTTTAAATGACGCTATCCCGAGGAGGACACCTAAAGGCGAGCCGTAATGGCCTCATCTTTGGCAAGCTCCTCCGGTTTTTTTCCAGATTTTTTTTTTTTTTTTTAAGTTCTGCTGACCGTCGTTCTTTAAATGACCCTATCCCGAGGAGGACACCTAAAGGCGAGCCGTAATGGCCTCATCTTTGGCAAGCTCTTCCGGTTTTTTTCACAGTTGTTTTCCAGATTTTTTTTTCCGTTTTTTTTTTTTTTTTTTTTTTTTAAGTTCTGCTGACCCTCGTTCTTTAAATGACGCTATCCCGAGGAGGACACCTAAAGGCGAGCCGTAATGGCCTCATCTTTGGCAAGCTCTTCCGGTTTTTTTCACAGTTTTTTTCCAGATTTTTTTTCCGTTTTTTTTTTTTTTTTTTTATTACTTTTCTGCTGACCCTCGTTCTTTAAATGACGCTATCCCGAGGAGGACACCTAAAGGCGAGCCGTAATGGCCTCATCTTTGGCAAGCTCCTCCGGTTTTTTTCCAGATTTTTTTTCCGTTTTTTTTTTTTTTTTTTTTTTTTAACGTTCTGCTGACCCTCGTTCTTTAAATGACGCTATCCCGAGGAGGACACCTAAAGGCGAGCCGTAATGGCCTCATCTTTGGCAAGCTCCTCCGGTTTTTTTCCAGATTTTTTTTCCGTTTTTTTTTTTTTAAAGTTCTGCTGACCCTCGTTCTTTAAATGACGCTATCCCGAGGAGGACACCTAAAGGCGAGCCGTAATGGCCTCATCTTTGGCAAGCTCCTCCGGTTTTTTTCCAGATTTTTTTTCCTTTTTTTTTTTTTTTTTTTTTTTTAAGTTCTGCTGACCCTCGTTCTTTAAATGACGCTATCCCGAGGAGGACACCTATAGGCGAGCCGTAATGGCCTCATCTTTGGCAAGCTCTTCCGGTTTTTTTCAAAGTTTTTTTCCAGATTTTTTTTCCGTTTTTTTTTTTTTTTTTTTTTTTT
The DNA here is from genome assembly GCF_059453495.1 of Arachis ipaensis. NCBI lineage: Eukaryota > Viridiplantae > Streptophyta > Magnoliopsida > Fabales > Fabaceae > Arachis > Arachis ipaensis. The sequence continues at coordinate 63,052,528 of NC_142439.1, read as the reverse complement.
TTTTTTTTACTTTTCTGCTGACCCTCGTTCTTTAAATGACGCTATCCCGAGGAGGACACCTAAAGGCGAGCCGTAATGGCCTCATCTTTGGCAAGCTCCTCCGGTTTTTTTCCAGATTTTTTTTCCGTTTTTTTTTTTTTTTTTTTTTTTTTTAAAGTTCTGCTGACCCTCGTTCTTTAAATGACGCTATCCCAAGGAGGACACCTAAAGGCGGGCCGTAATGGCCTCATCTTTGGCAAGCTCCTCCGGTTTTTTTCCAGATTTTTTTTCCGTTTTTTTTTTTTTTTTTTTTTTTTTTTTTTTTTTTTTTTTTTTTTTTTTAAGTTCTGCTGACCCTCGTTCTTTAAATGACGCTATCCCGAGGAGGACACCTAAAGGCGAGCCGTAATGGCCTCATCTTTGGCAAGCTCTTCCGGTTTTTTTCACAGTTTTCTTCCAGATTTTTTTTCCGTTTTTTTTTTTTTTAAAGTTCTGCTGACCCTCGTTCTTTAAATGACGCTATCCCGAGGAGGACACCTAAAGGCGAGCCGTAATGGCCTCATCTTTGGCAAGCTCCTCCGGTTTTTTTCCAGATTTTTTTTTTTTTAAGTTCTGCTGACCGTCGTTCTTTAAATGACCCTATCCCGAGGAGGACACCTAAAGGCGAGCCGTAATGGCCTCATCTTTGGCAAGCTCTTCCGGTTTTTTTCACAGTTTTTTTCCAGATTTTTTTTCCGTTTTTTTTTTTTTTTTTTTTTTAAGTTCTGCTGACCCTCGTTCTTTAAATGACGCTATCCCGAGGAGGACACCTAAAGGCGAGCCGTAATGGCCTCATCTTTGGCAAGCTCCTCCGGTTTTTTTCCAGATTTTTTTTCCGTTTATTTATTTATTTTTTTTTAAGTTCTGCTGACCCTCGTTCTTTAAATGACGCTATCCCGAGTAGGACACCTAAAGGCGAGCCGTAATGGCCTCATCTTTGGCAAGCTCCTCCGGTTTTTTTCCAGATTTTTCTTTCCGTTTTTTTTTTTTTTTTTTTTTTTTTTTTTTTTTTTAAGTTCTGCTGACCCTCGTTCTTTAAATGACGCTATCCCGAGGAGGACACCTAAAGGCGAGCCGTAATGGCCTCATCTTTGGCAAGCTCTTCCGGTTTTTTTCACAGTTTTTTTCCAGATTTTTTTTCCGTTTTTTTTTTTTTTTTTTTTTTTATTACTTTTCTGCTGACCCTCGTTCTTTAAATGACGCTATCCCGAGGAGGACACCTAAAGGCGAGCCGTAATGGCCTCATCTTTGGCAAGCTCCTCCGGTTTTTTTCCAGATTTTTTTTCCGTTTTTTTTTTTTTTTTTTTTTTTTTTAACGTTCTGCTGACCCTCGTTCTTTAAATGACGCTATCCCGAGGAGGACACCTAAAGGCGAGCCGTAATGGCCTCATCTTTGGCAAGCTCCTCCGGTTTTTTTCCAGATTTTTTTTCCGTTTTTTTTTTTTTTAAAGTTCTGCTGACCCTCGTTCTTTAAATGACGCTATCCCGAGGAGGACACCTAAAGGCGAGCCGTAATGGCCTCATCTTTGGCAAGCTCCTCCGGTTTTTTTCCAGATTTTTTTTCCTTTTTTTTTTTTTTTTTTTTTTTAAGTTCTGCTGACCCTCGTTCTTTAAATGACGCTATCCCGAGGAGGACACCTAAAGGCGAGCCGTAATGGCCTCATCTTTGGCAAGCTCTTCCGGTTTTTTTCAAAGTTTTTTTCCAGATTTTTTTTCCGTTTTTTTTTTTTTTTTTTTTTTTTTTTTTTTTTTTTACTTTTCTGCTGACCCTCGTTCTTTAAATGACGCTATCCCGAGGAGGACACCTAAAGGCGAGCCGTAATGGCCTCATCTTTGGCAAGCTCCTCCGGTTTTTTTCCAGATTTTTTTTCCGTTTTTTTTTTTTTTTTTTTTTTTTTTTTAAAGTTCTGCTGACCCTCGTTCTTTAAATGACGCTATCCCAAGGAGGACACCTAAAGGCGGGCCGTAATGGCCTCATCTTTGGCAAGCTCCTCCGGTTTTTTTCCAGATTTTTTTTTCCGTTTTTTTTTTTTTTTTTTTTTTTTTTTTTTTAAGTTCTGCTGACCCTCGTTCTTTAAATGACGCTATCCCGAGGAGGACACCTAAAGGCGAGCCGTAATGGCCTCATCTTTGGCAAGCTCTTCCGGTTTTTTTCACAGTTTTCTTCCAGATTTTTTTTCCGTTTTTTTTTTTTTTTAAAGTTCTGCTGACCCTCGTTCTTTAAATGACGCTATCCCGAGGAGGACACCTAAAGGCGAGCCGTAATGGCCTCATCTTTGGCAAGCTCCTCCGGTTTTTTTCCAGATTTTTTTTTTTTTAAGTTCTGCTGACCGTCGTTCTTTAAATGACCCTATCCCGAGGAGGACACCTAAAGGCGAGCCGTAATGGCCTCATCTTTGGCAAGCTCTTCCGGTTTTTTTCACAGTTTTTTTCCAGATTTTTTTCCGTTTTTTTTTTTTTTTTTTTTTAAGTTCTGCTGACCCTCGTTCTTTAAATGACGCTATCCCGAGGAGGACACCTAAAGGCGAGCCGTAATGGCCTCATCTTTGGCAAGCTCCTCCGGTTTTTTTCCAGATTTTTTTTCCGTTTATTTATTTATTTTTTTTTAAGTTCTGCTGACCCTCGTTCTTTAAATGACGCTATCCCGAGTAGGACACCTAAAGGCGAGCCGTAATGGCCTCATCTTTGGCAAGCTCCTCCGGTTTTTTTCCAGATTTTTCTTTCCGTTTTTTTTTTTTTTTTTTTTTTTTTTTTTTTTTTTTTAAGTTCTGCTGACCCTCGTTCTTTAAATGACGCTATCCCGAGGAGGACACCTAAAGGCGAGCCGTAATGGCCTCATCTTTGGCAAGCTCTTCCGGTTTTTTTCAAAGTTTTTTTCCAGATTTTTTTTCCGTTTTTTTTTTTTTTTTTTTTTTTTTTTTTTTTTACTTTTCTGCTGACCCTCGTTCTTTAAATGACGCTATCCCGAGGAGGACACCTAAAGGCGAGCCGTAATGGCCTCATCTTTGGCAAGCTCCTCCGGTTTTTTTCCGTTTTTTTTTTTTTTTTTTTTTTTTTAATGTTCTGCTGACCCTCGTTCTTTAAATGACGCTATCCCAAGGAGGACACCTAAAGGCGGGCCGTAATGGCCTCATCTTTGGCAAGCTCCTCCGGTTTTTTTCCAGATTTTTTTTTCCGTTTTTTTTTTTTTTTTTTTTTTTTTTTTTTTTTTTTTTTTTTTTTTTAAGTTCTGCTGACCCTCGTTCTTTAAATGACGCTATCCCGAGGAGGACACCTAAAGGCGAGCCGTAATGGCCTCATCTTTGGCAAGCTCTTCCGGTTTTTTTCACAGTTTTCTTCCAGATTTTTTTTCCGTTTTTTTTTTTTTTAAAGTTCTGCTGACCCTCGTTCTTTAAATGACGCTATCCCGAGGAGGACACCTAAAGGCGAGCCGTAATGGCCTCATCTTTGGCAAGCTCCTCCGGTTTTTTTCCAGATTTTTTTTTTTTAAGTTCTGCTGACCGTCGTTCTTTAAATGACCCTATCCCGAGGAGGACACCTAAAGGCGAGCCGTAATGGCCTCATCTTTGGCAAGCTCTTCCGGTTTTTTTCACAGTTTTTTTCCAGATTTTTTTTCCGTTTTTTTTTTTTTTTTTTTAAGTTCTGCTGACCCTCGTTCTTTAAATGACGCTATCCCGAGGAGGACACCTAAAGGCGAGCCGTAATGGCCTCATCTTTGGCAAGCTCCTCCGGTTTTTTTCCAGATTTTTTTTCCGTTTATTTATTTATTTTTTTTTAAGTTCTGCTGACCCTCGTTCTTTAAATGACGCTATCCCGAGTAGGACACCTAAAGGCGAGCCGTAATGGCCTCATCTTTGGCAAGCTCCTCCGGTTTTTTTCCAGATTTTTCTTTCCGTTTTTTTTTTTTTTTTAAGTTCTGCTGACCCTCGTTCTTTAAATGACGCTATCCCGAGGAGGACACCTAAAGGCGAGCCGTAATGGCCTCATCTTTGGCAAGCTCTTCCGGTTTTTTTCAAAGTTTTTTTCCAGATTTTTTTTCCGTTTTTTTTTTTTTTTTTTTTTTTTTTTTTTTTTTTTTACTTTTCTGCTGACCCTCGTTCTTTAAATGACGCTATCCCGAGGAGGACACCTAAAGGCGAGCCGTAATGGCCTCATCTTTGGCAAGCTCCTCCGGTTTTTTTCCAGATTTTTTTTCCGTTTTTTTTTTTTTTTTTTTTTTTTTTTAAAGTTCTGCTGACCCTCGTTCTTTAAATGACGCTATCCCAAGGAGGACACCTAAAGGCGGGCCGTAATGGCCTCATCTTTGGCAAGCTCCTCCGGTTTTTTTCCAGATTTTTTTTTCCGTTTTTTTTTTTTTTTTTTTTTTTTTTTTTTTTTTTTTTTTTTTTTTTTTTTTTAAGTTCTGCTGACCCTCGTTCTTTAAATGACGCTATCCCGAGGAGGACACCTAAAGGCGAGCCGTAATGGCCTCATCTTTGGCAAGCTCTTCCGGTTTTTTTCACAGTTTTCTTCCAGATTTTTTTTCCGTTTTTTTTTTTTTAAAGTTCTGCTGACCCTCGTTCTTTAAATGACGCTATCCCGAGGAGGACACCTAAAGGCGAGCCGTAATGGCCTCATCTTTGGCAAGCTCCTCCGGTTTTTTTCCAGATTTTTTTTTTTTTAAGTTCTGCTGACCGTCGTTCTTTAAATGACCCTATCCCGAGGAGGACACCTAAAGGCGAGCCGTAATGGCCTCATCTTTGGCAAGCTTTTCCGGTTTTTTTCACAGTTTTTTTCCAGATTTTTTTTCCGTTTTTTTTTTTTTTTTTTTTAAGTTCTGCTGACCCTCGTTCTTTAAATGACGCTATCCCGAGGAGGACACCTAAAGGCGAGCCGTAATGGCCTCATCTTTGGCAAGCTCCTCCGGTTTTTTTCCAGATTTTTTTTCCGTTTATTTATTTATTTTTTTTTAAGTTCTGCTGACCCTCGTTCTTTAAATGACGCTATCCCGAGTAGGACACCTAAAGGCGAGCCGTAATGGCCTCATCTTTGGCAAGCTCCTCCGGTTTTTTTCCAGATTTTTCTTTCCGTTTTTTTTTTTTTTTTTTTTTTTTTTTTTTTTTTTTTTTTTTAAGTTCTGCTGACCCTCGTTCTTTAAATGACGCTATCCCGAGGAGGACACCTAAAGGCGAGCCGTAATGGCCTCATCTTTGGCAAGCTCTTCCGGTTTTTTTCACAGTTTTTTTCCAGATTTTTTTTCCGTTTTTCTTTTTTTTTTTTTTATTACTTTTCTGCTGACCCTCGTTCTTTAAATGACGCTATCCCGAGGAGGACACCTAAAGGCGAGCCGTAATGGCCTCATCTTTGGCAAGCTCCTCCGGTTTTTTTCCAGATTTTTTTTCCGTTTTTTTTTTTTTTTTTTTTTTTTTTTTGAAGTTCTGCTGACCCTCGTTCTTTAAATGACGCTATCCCAAGGAGGACACCTAAAGGCGAGCCGTAATGGCCTCATCTTTGGCAAGCTCCTCCGGTTTTTTTCCAGATTTTTTTTTCCGTTTTTTTTTTTTTTTTTTTTTTTTTTTTTTTTTTTTTTTTTAAAGTTCTGCTGACCCTCGTTCTTTAAATGACGCTATCCCGAGGAGGACACCTAAAGGCGAGCCGTAATGGCCTCATCTTTGGCAAGCTCATCCGGTTTTTTTCACAGTTTTTTTCCAGATTTTTTTTCCGTTTTTTTTTTTTTTTTTTTATTACTTTTCTGCTGACCCTCGTTCTTTAAATGACGCTATCCCGAGGAGGACACCTAAAGGCGAGCCGTAATGGCCTCATCTTTGGCAAGCTCCTCCGGTTTTTTTCCAGATTTTTTTTCCGTTTTTTTTTTTTTTTTTTTTTTTTTTTTTTTGAAGTTCTGCTGACCCTCGTTCTTTAAATGACGCTATCCCAAGGAGGACACCTAAAGGCGAGCCGTAATGGCCTCATCTTTGGCAAGCTCCTCCGGTTTTTTTCCAGATTTTTTTTTCCGTTTTTTTTTTTTTTTTTTTTTTTTTTTTTTTTTTTTTTTTTTTTTTTTTTTTTTTTTTTTTTTTTAAGTTCTGCTGACCCTCGTTCTTTAAATGACGCTATCCCGAGGAGGACACCTAAAGGCGAGCCGTAATGGCCTCATCTTTGGCAAGCTCTTCCGGTTTTTTTCACAGTTTTTTTCCAGATTTTTTTTCCGTTTTTTTTTTTTTTTTTTTTTTTTTTTTTTTTTTACTTTTCTGCTGACCCTCGTTCTTTAAATGACGCTATCCCGAGGAGGACACCTAAAGGCGAGCCGTAATGGCCTCATCTTTGGCAAGCTCCTCCGGTTTTTTTCCAGATTTTTTTTCCGTTTATTTATTTATTTTTTTTTAAGTTCTGCTGACCCTCGTTCTTTAAATGACGCTATCCCGAGGAGGACACCTAAAGGCGAGCCGTAATGGCCTCATCTTTGGCAAGCTCCTCCGGTTTTTTTCCAGATTTTTTTTTTTTTAAGTTCTGCTGACCCTCGTTCTTTAAATGACCTTATCCCGAGGAGGACACCTAAAGGCGAGCCGTAATGGCCTCATCTTTGGCAAGCTCTTCTGGTTTTTTTCACAGTTTTTTTCCAGATTTTTTTTCCGTTTTTTTTTTTTTTTTTTTTTTTTTTTTTTTGTACTTTTCTGCTGACCCTCGTTCTTTAAATGACGCTATCCCGAGGAGGACACCTAAAGGCGAGCCGTAATGGCCTCATCTTTGGCAAGCTCCTCCTGTTTTTTTCCAGATTTTTTTTCCGTTTATTTATTTATTTTTTTTTAAGTTATGCTGACCCTCGTTCTTTAAATGACGCTATCCCGAGGAGGACACCTAAAGGCGAGCCGTAATGGCCTCATCTTTGGCAAGCTCTTCCGGTTTTTTTCACAGTTATCTTCCAGATTTTTTTTCCGTTTTTTTTTTTTTTTTTTTTTTTTACGTTCTGCTGACCCTCGTTCTTTAAATGACGCTATCCCGAGGAGGACCCCTAAAGGCGAGCCGTAATGGCCTCATCTTTGGGAAGCTCCTCCGGTTTTTTTCCAAATTTTTTTTCCGTTTTTTTTTTTTTTTTTTTAAGTTCTGCTGACCCTCGTTCTGTAAATGACGCTATCCCGAGGAGGACACCTAAAGGCGAGCCGTAATGGCCTCATCTTTGGCAAGCTCCTCCGGTTTTTTTCCAGATTTTTTTTTTTAAGTTCTGCTGACCGTCGTTCTTTAAATGACCCTATCCCGAGGAGGACACCTAAAGGCGAGCCGTAATGGCCTCATCTTTGGCAAGCTCTTCCGGTTTTTTTCACAGTTTTTTTCCAGATTTTTTTTCCGTTTTTTTTTTTATTTCTTTTCTGCTGACCCTCGTTCTTTAAATGACGCTATCCCGAGGAGGACACCTAAAGGCGAGCCGTAATGGCCTCATCTTTGGCAAGCTCCTCCGGTTTTTTTCCAGATTTTTTTTCCGTTTTTTTTTTTTTTTTTTTTTTTTTTGAAGTTCTGCTGACCCTCGTTCTTTAAATGACGCTATCCCAAGGAGGACACCTAAAGGCGAGCCGTAATGGCTTCATCTTTGGCAAGCTCCTCCGGTTTTTTTCACAGTTTTTTTCCAGATTTTTTTTCCGTTTTTTTTTTTTTTTTTTTTTTTTTTTTTTTTTTTTTTTTTTTTTTTTTTTTTAAGTTCTGCTGACCCTCGTTCTTTAAATGACGCTATCCCGAGGAGGACACCTAAAGGCGAGCCGTAATGGCCTCATCTTTGGCAAGCTCTTCCGGTTTTTTTCACAGTTTTTTTCCAGATTTTTTTTCCGTTTTTTTTTTTTTTTTTTTTTTTTTTTTTTTTTTTTTTTTTTTTTTTTTTTTTTTACTTTTCTGCTGACCCTCGTTCTTTAAATGACGCTATCCCGAGGAGGACACCTAAAGGCGAGCCGTAATGGCCTCATCTTTGGCAAGCTCCTCCGGTTTTTTTCCAGATTTTTTTTCCGTTTATTTATTTATTTTTTTTTAAGTTCTGCTGACCCTCGTTCTTTAAATGACGCTATCCCGAGGAGGACACCTAAAGGCGAGCCGTAATGGCCTCATCTTTGGCAAGCTCTTCCGGTTTTTTTCACAGTTATCTTCCAGATTTTTTTTCCGTTTTTTTTTTTTTTTTTTTTTTTACGTTCTGCTGACCCTCGTTCTTTAAATGACGCTATCTCGAGGAGGACCCCTAAAGGCGAGCCGTAATGGCCTCATCTTTGGGAAGCTCCTCCGGTTTTTTTCCAAATTTTTTTTCCGTTTTTTTTTTTTTTTTTTTAAGTTCTGCTGACCCTCGTTCTTTAAATGACGCTATCTCGAGGAGGACACCTAAAGGCGAGCCGTAATGGCCTCATCTTTGGCAAGCTCCTCCGGTTTTTTTCCAGATTTTTGTTTCCGTTTTTTTTTTTTTTTTTTTTTTTTTTTTTTTTTTTTAAGTTCTGCTGACCCTCGTTCTTTAAATGACGCTATCCCGAGGAGGACACCTAAAGGCGAGCCGTAATGGCCTCATCTTTGGCAAGCTCTTCCGGTTTTTTTCACAGTTTTTTTCCAGATTTTTTTTCCGTTTTTTTTTTTTTTTTTTTTTTTTTTTTTTTTTACTTTTCTGCTGACCCTCGTTCTTTAAATGACGCTATCCCGAGGAGGACACCTAAAGGCGAGCCGTAATGGCCTCATCTTTGGCAAGCTCCTCCAGTTTTTTTCCAGATTTTTTTTCCGTTTATTTATTTATTTATTTTTTAAGTTCTGCTGACCCTCGTTCTTTAAATGACGCTATCCCGAGGAGGACACCTAAAGGCGAGCCGTAATGGCCTCATCTTTGGCAAGCTCCTCCGGTTTTTTTCCAGATTTTTGTTTCCGCTTTTTTTTTTTTTTTTTTTTTTTTTTTTTAAGTTCTGCTGACCCTCGTTCTTTAAATGACGCTATCCCGAGGAGGACACCTAAAGGCGAGCCGTAATGGCCTCATCTTTGGCAAGCTCTTCCGGTTTTTTTCACAGTTTTTTTCCAGATTTTTTTTCCGTTTTTTTTTTTTTTTTTTTTTTTTTTTTTTTTTGTACTTTTCTGCTGACCCTCGTTCTTTAAATGACGCTATCCCGAGGAGGACACCTAAAGGCGAGCCGTAATGGCCTCATCTTTGGCAAGCTCCTCCTGTTTTTTTCCAGATTTTTTTTCCGTTTATTTATTTATTTTTTTTTAAGTTATGCTGACCCTCGTTCTTTAAATGACGCTATCCCGAGGAGGACACCTAAAGGCGAGCCGTAACGGCCTCATCTTTGGCAAGCTCTTCCAGTTTTTTTCACAGTTATCTTCCAGATTTTTTTTCCGTTTTTTTTTTTTTTTTTTTTTTTTACGTTCTGCTGACCCTCGTTCTTTAAATGACGCTATCCCGAGGAGGACCCCTAAAGGCGAGCCGTAATGGCCTCATCTTTGGGAAGCTCCTCCGGTTTTTTTCCAAATTTTTTTTCCGTTTTTTTTTTTTTTTTTTAAGTTCTGCTGACCCTCGTTCTGTAAATGACGCTATCCCGAGGAGGACACCTAAAGGCGAGCCGTAATGGCCTCATCTTTGGCAAGCTCCTCCGGTTTTTTTCCAGATTTTTTTTTTTAAGTTCTGCTGACCGTCGTTCTTTAAATGACCCTATCCCGAGGAGGACACCTAAAGGCGAGCCGTAATGGCCTCATCTTTGGCAAGCTCTTCCGGTTTTTTTCACAGTTTTTTTCCAGATTTTTTTTCCGTTTTTTTTTTTATTACTTTTCTGCTGACCCTCGTTCTTTAAATGACGCTATCCCGAGGAGGACACCTAAAGGCGAGCCGTAATGGCCTCATCTTTGGCAAGCTCCTCCGGTTTTTTTCCAGATTTTTTTTCCGTTTTTTTTTTTTTTTTTTTTTTTTTGAAGTTCTGCTGACCCTCGTTCTTTAAATGACGCTATCCCAAGGAGGACACCTAAAGGCGAGCCGTAATGGCCTCATCTTTGGCAAGCTCCTCCGGTTTTTTTCACAGTTTTTTTCCAGATTTTTTTTCCGTTTTTTTTTTTTTTTTTTTTTTTTTTTTTTTTTTTTTTTTTTTTTTTTTTTTTTTAAGTTCTGCTGACCCTCGTTCTTTAAATGACGCTATCCCGAGGAGGACACCTAAAGGCGAGCCGTAATGGCCTCATCTTTGGCAAGCTCTTCCGGTTTTTTTCACAGTTTTTTTCCAGATTTTTTTTCCGTTTTTTTTTTTTTTTTTTTTTTTTTTTTTTTTTTTTTTTTTTTTTACTTTTCTGCTGACCCTCGTTCTTTAAATGACGCTATCCCGAGGAGGACACCTAAAGGCGAGCCGTAATGGCCTCATCTTTGGCAAGCTCCTCCGGTTTTTTTCCAGATTTTTTTTCCGTTTATTTATTTATTTTTTTTTAAGTTCTGCTGACCCTCGTTCTTTAAATGACGCTATCCCGAGGAGGACACCTAAAGGCGAGCCGTAATGGCCTCATCTTTGGCAAGCTCTTCCGGTTTTTTTCACAGTTATCTTCCAGATTTTTTTTCCGTTTTTTTTTTTTTTTTTTTTTTTTTACGTTCTGCTGACCCTCGTTCTTTAAATGACGCTATCTCGAGGAGGACCCCTAAAGGCGAGCCGTAATGGCCTCATCTTTGGGAAGCTCCTCCGGTTTTTTTCCAAATTTTTTTTCCGTTTTTTTTTTTTTTTTTTTAAGTTCTGCTGACCCTCGTTCTGTAAATGACGCTATCCCGAGGAGGACACCTAAAGGCGAGCCGTAATGGCCTCATCTTTGGCAAGCTCCTCCGGTTTTTTTCCAGATTTTTTTTTTTTAAGTTCTGCTGACCGTCGTTCTTTAAATGACCCTATCTCGAGGAGGACACCTAAAGGCGAGCCGTAATGGCCTCATCTTTGGCAAGCTCTTCCGGTTTTTTTCATAGTTTTTTTCCAGATTTTTTTTCCGTTTTTTTTTTTATTACTTTTCTGCTGACCCTCGTTCTTTAAATGACGCTATCCCGAGGAGGACACCTAAAGGCGAGCCGTAATGGCCTCATCTTTGGCAAGCTCCTCCGGTTTTTTTCCAGATTTTTTTTCCGTTTTTTTTTTTTTTTTTTTTTTTTTTTTGAAGTTCTGCTGACCCTCGTTCTTTAAATGACGCTATCCCAAGGAGGACACCTAAAGGCGAGCCGTAATGGCCTCATCTTTGGCAAGCTCCTCCGGTTTTTTTCCAGATTTTTTGTTTCCTTTTTTTTTTTTTTTTTTTTTTTTTTTTTTTTTTTTTTTTTTTTTTTTTTTTTTAAGTTCTGCTGACCCTCGTTCTTTAAATGACGCTATCCCGAGGAGGACACCTAAAGGCGAGCCGTAATGGCCTCATCTTTGGCAAGCTCTTCCGGTTTTTTTCACAGTTTTTTTCCAGATTTTTTTTCCGTTTTTTTTTTTTTTTTTTTTTTTTTTTTTTTTTTTTTTTTTTACTTTTCTGCTGACCCTCGTTCTTTAAATGACGCTATCCCGAGGAGGACACCTAAAGGCGAGCCGTAATGGCCTCATCTTTGGCAAGCTCCTCCGGTTTTTTTCCAGATTTTTTTTCCGTTTATTTATTTATTTTTTTTTTAAGTTCTGCTGACCCTCGTTCTTTAAATGACGCTATCCCGAGGAGGACACCTAAAGGCGAGCCGTAATGGCCTCATCTTTGGCAAGCTCCTCCGGTTTTTTTCCAGATTTTTGTTTCCGTTTTTTTTTTTTTTTTTTTTTTTTTTTTTTTTTTAAGTTCTGCTGACCCTCGTTCTTTAAATGACGCTATCCCGAGGAGGACACCTAAAGGCGAGCCGTAATGGCCTCATCTTTGGCAAGCTCTTCCGGTTTTTTTCACAGTTTTTTTCCAGATTTTTTTCCGTTTTTTTTTTTTTTTTTTTTTTTTTTTTTTTTTACTTTTCTGCTGACCCTCGTTCTTTAAATGACGCTATCCCGAGGAGGACACCTAAAGGCGAGCCGTAATGGCCTCATCTTTGGCAAGCTCCTCCAGTTTTTTTCCAGATTTTTTTTCCGTTTATTTATTTATTTTTTTTTTAAGTTCTGCTGACCCTCGTTCTTTAAATGACGCTATCCCGAGGAGGACACCTAAAGGCGAGCCGTAATGGCCTCATCTTTGGCAAGCTCCTCCGGTTTTTTTCCAGATTTTTGTTTCCGCTTTTTTTTTTTTTTTTTTTTTTTTTTTTTAAGTTCTGCTGACCCTCGTTCTTTAAATGACGCTATCCCGAGGAGGACACCTAAAGGCGAGCCGTAATGGCCTCATCTTTGGCAAGCTCTTCCGGTTTTTTTCACAGTTTTTTTCCAGATTTTTTTTCCGTTTTTTTTTTTTTTTTTTTTTTTTTTTTTTGTACTTTTCTGCTGACCCTCGTTCTTTAAATGACGCTATCCCGAGGAGGACACCTAAAGGCGAGCCGTAATGGCCTCATCTTTGGCAAGCTCCTCCTGTTTTTTTCCAGATTTTTTTTCCGTTTATTTATTTATTTTTTTTTAAGTTATGCTGACCCTCGTTCTTTAAATGACGCTATCCCGAGGAGGACACCTAAAGGCGAGCCGTAATGGCCTCATCTTTGGCAAGCTCTTCCGGTTTTTTTCACAGTTATCTTCCAGATTTTTTTTCCGTTTTTTTTTTTTTTTTTTTTTTTTTACGTTCTGCTGACCCTCGTTCTTTAAATGACGCTATCCCGAGGAGGACCCCTAAAGGCGAGCCGTAATGGCCTCATCTTTGGGAAGCTCCTCCGGTTTTTTTCCAAATTTTTTTTCCGTTTTTTTTTTTTTTTTTAAGTTCTGCTGACCCTCGTTCTGTAAATGACGCTATCCCGAGGAGGACACCTAAAGGCGAGCCGTAATGGCCTCATCTTTGGCAAGCTCCTCCGGTTTTTTTCCAGATTTTTTTTTTTAAGTTCTGCTGACCGTCGTTCTTTAAATGACCCTATCCCGAGGAGGACACCTAAAGGCGAGCCGTAATGGCCTCATCTTTGGCAAGCTCTTCCGGTTTTTTTCACAGTTTTTTTCCAGATTTTTTTTCCGTTTTTTTTTTTATTACTTTTCTGCTGACCCTCGTTCTTTAAATGACGCTATCCCGAGGAGGACACCTAAAGGCGAGCCGTAATGGCCTCATCTTTGGCAAGCTCCTCCGGTTTTTTTCCAGATTTTTTTTCCGTTTTTTTTTTTTTTTTTTTTTTTTTGAAGTTCTGCTGACCCTCGTTCTTTAAATGACGCTATCCCAAGGAGGACACCTAAAGGCGAGCCGTAATGGCCTCATCTTTGGCAAGCTCCTCCGGTTTTTTTCACAGTTTTTTTCCAGATTTTTTTTCCGTTTTTTTTTTTTTTTTTTTTTTTTTTTTTTTAAGTTCTGCTGACCCTCGTTCTTTAAATGACGCTATCCCGAGGAGGACACCTAAAGGCGAGCCGTAATGGCCTCATCTTTGGCAAGCTCTTCCGGTTTTTTTCACAGTTTTTTTCCAGATTTTTTTTCCGTTTTTTTTTTTTTTTTTTTTTTTTTTTTTTTTTTTTTTTTTTTTTTTTTACTTTTCTGCTGACCCTCGTTCTTTAAATGACGCTATCCCGAGGAGGACACCTAAAGGCGAGCCGTAATGGCCTCATCTTTGGCAAGCTCCTCCGGTTTTTTTCCAGATTTTTTTTCCGTTTATTTATTTATTTTTTTTTAAGTTCTGCTGACCCTCGTTCTTTAAATGACGCTATCCCGAGGAGGACACCTAAAGGCGAGCCGTAATGGCCTCATCTTTGGCAAGCTCTTCCGGTTTTTTTCACAGTTATCTTCCAGATTTTTTTTCCGTTTTTTTTTTTTTTTTTTTTTTTACGTTCTGCTGACCCTCGTTCTTTAAATGACGCTATCCCGAGGAGGACCCCTAAAGGCGAGCCGTAATGGCCTCATCTTTGGGAAGCTCCTCCGGTTTTTTTCCAAATTTTTTTTCCGTTTTTTTTTTTTTTTTTTTAAGTTCTGCTGACCCTCGTTCTGTAAATGACGCTATCCCGAGGAGGACACCTAAAGGCGAGCCGTAATGGCCTCATCTTTGGCAAGCTCCTCCGGTTTTTTTCCAGATTTTTTTTTTTTAAGTTCTGCTGACCGTCGTTCTTTAAATGACCCTATCCCGAGGAGGACACCTAAAGGCGAGCCGTAATGGCCTCATCTTTGGCAAGCTCTTCCGGTTTTTTTCATAGTTTTTTTCCAGATTTTTTTTCCGTTTTTTTTTTTATTACTTTTCTGCTGACCCTCGTTCTTTAAATGACGCTATCCCGAGGAGGACACCTAAAGGCGAGCCGTAATGGCCTCATCTTTGGCAAGCTCCTCCGGTTTTTTTCCAGATTTTTTTTCCGTTTTTTTTTTTTTTTTTTTTTTTTTTTTTGAAGTTCTGCTGACCCTCGTTCTTTAAATGACGCTATCCCAAGGAGGACACCTAAAGGCGAGCCGTAATGGCCTCATCTTTGGCAAGCTCCTCCGGTTTTTTTCACAGTTTTTTTCCAGATTTTTTTTCCGTTTTTTTTTTTTTTTTTTTTTTTTTTTTTTTTTTTTTTTTTTTTTAAGTTCTGCTGACCCTCGTTCTTTAAATGACGCTATCCCGAGGAGGACACCTAAAGGCGAGCCGTAATGGCCTCATCTTTGGCAAGCTCTTCCGGTTTTTTTCACAGTTTTTTTCCAGATTTTTTTTCCGTTTTTTTTTTTTTTTTTTTTTTTTTTTTTTTTTTTTTTTTTTTTTTTTTTTTTTTTTTTACTTTTCTGCTGACCCTCGTTCTTTAAATGACGCTATCCCGAGGAGGACACCTAAAGGCGAGCCGTAATGGCCTCATCTTTGGCAAGCTCCTCCGGTTTTTTTCCAGATTTTTTTTTTTTTTTTAAGTTCTGCTGACCCTCGTTCTTTAAATGACCCTATCCCGAGGAGGACACCTAAAGGCGAGCCGTAATGGCCTCATCTTTGGCAAGCTCCTCCGGTTTTTTTCCAGATTTTTTTTCCGTTTTTTTTTTTTTTTTTTTTTTTTTTGAAGTTCTG
>NC_142439.1:63002500-63032500 GCF_059453495.1 Arachis ipaensis | reverse complement strand
GCCTCATCTTTGGCAAGCTCTTCCGGTTTTTTTCACAGTTATCTTCCAGATTTTTTTTCCGTTTTTTTTTTTTTTTTTTTTTTTACGTTCTGCTGACCCTCGTTCTTTAAATGACGCTATCCCGAGGAGGACCCCTAAAGGCGAGCCGTAATGGCCTCATCTTTGGGAAGCTCCTCCGGTTTTTTTCCAAATTTTTTTTCCGTTTTTTTTTTTTTTTTTAAGTTCTGCTGACCCTCGTTCTGTAAATGACGCTATCCCGAGGAGGACACCTAAAGGCGAGCCGTAATGGCCTCATCTTTGGCAAGCTCCTCCGGTTTTTTTCCAGATTTTTTTTTCCGTTTTTTTTTTTTTTTTTTTTTTTTTTTTTTTTTTTTTTTTTTTTTTTTTTTTTTAAGTTCTGCTGACCCTCGTTCTTTAAATGACGCTATCCCAAGGAGGACACCTAAAGGCGAGCCGTAATGGCCTCATCTTTGGCAAGCTCCTCCGGTTTTTTTCCAGATTTTTTTTTCCGTTTTTTTTTTTTTTTTTTTTTTTTTTTTTTTTTTTTTTTTTTTTTTTTACTTTTCTGCTGACCCTCGTTCTTTAAATGACGCTATCCCGAGGAGGACACCTAAAGGCGAGCCGTAATGGCCTCATCTTTGGCAAGCTCCTCCGGTTTTTTTCCAGATTTTTTTTCCGTTTATTTATTTATTTTTTTTTAAGTTCTGCTGACCCTCGTTCTTTAAATGACGCTATCCCGAGGAGGACACCTAAAGGCGAGCCGTAATGGCCTCATCTTTGGCAAGCTCTTCCGGTTTTTTTCACAGTTATCTTCCAGATTTTTTTTCCGTTTTTTTTTTTTTTTTTTTTTTACGTTCTGCTGACCCTCGTTCTTTAAATGACGCTATCCCGAGGAGGACCCCTAAAGGCGAGCCGTAATGGCCTCATCTTTGGGAAGCTCCTCCGGTTTTTTTCCAAATTTTTTTTCCGTTTTTTTTTTTTTTTTTTTTAAGTTCTGCTGACCCTCGTTCTGTAAATGACGCTATCCCGAGGAGGACACCTAAAGGCGAGCCGTAATGGCCTCATCTTTGGCAAGCTCCTCCGGTTTTTTTCCAGATTTTTTTTTTTTAAGTTCTGCTGACCGTCGTTCTTTAAATGACCCTATCCCGAGGAGGACACCTAAAGGCGAGCCGTAATGGCCTCATCTTTGGCAAGCTCTTCCGGTTTTTTTCACAGTTTTTTTCCAGATTTTTTTTCCGTTTTTTTTTTATTACTTTTCTGCTGACCCTCGTTCTTTAAATGACGCTATCCCGAGGAGGACACCTAAAGGCGAGCCGTAATGGCCTCATCTTTGGCAAGCTCCTCCGGTTTTTTTCCAGATTTTTTTTCCGTTTTTTTTTTTTTTTTTTTTTTTTTTTGAAGTTCTGCTGACCCTCGTTCTTTAAATGACGCTATCCCGAGGAGGACACCTAAAGGCGAGCCGTAATGGCCTCATCTTTGGCAAGCTCCTCCGGTTTTTTTCCAGATTTTTTTTCCGTTTATTTATTTATTTTTTGTTAAGTTCTGCTGACCCTCGTTCTTTAAATGACGCTATCCCGAGGAGGACACCTAAAGGCGAGCCGTAATGGCCTCATCTTTGGCAAGCTCCTCCGGTTTTTTTCCAGATTTTTGTTTCCGTTTTTTTTTTTTTTTTTTTTTTTTTTAAGTTCTGCTGACCCTCGTTCTTTAAATGACGCTATCCCGAGGAGGACACCTAAAGGCGAGCCGTAATGGCCTCATCTTTGGCAAGCTCTTCCGGTTTTTTTCACAGTTTTTTTCCAGATTTTTTTTCCGTTTTTTTTTTTTTTTTTTTTTTTTTTTTTTTTTTACTTTTCTGCTGACCCTCGTTCTTTAAATGACGCTATCCCGAGGAGGACACCTAAAGGCGAGCCGTAATGGCCTCATCTTTGGCAAGCTCTTCCGGTTTTTTTCACAGTTATCTTCCAGATTTTTTTTCCGTTTTTTTTTTTTTTTTTTTTTTTTTTTTTTTTGAAGTTCTGCTGACCCTCGTTCTTTAAATGACGCTATCCCAAGGAGGACACCTAAAGGCGAGCCGTAATGGCCTCATCTTTGGCAAGCTCCTCCGGTTTTTTTCCAGATTTTTTTTTCCTTTTTTTTTTTTTTTTTTTTTTTTTTTTTTTTTTTTTTTTTTTTTTTTTTTTTTTTTTTAAGTTCTGCTGACCCTCGTTCTTTAAATGACGCTATCCCGAGGAGGACACCTAAAGGCGAGCCGTAATGGCCTCATCTTTGGCAAGCTCTTCCGGTTTTTTTCACAGTTTTTTTCCAGATTTTTTTTCCGTTTTTTTTTTTTTTTTTTTTTTTTTTTTTTTACTTTTCTGCTGACCCTCGTTCTTTAAATGACGCTATCCCGAGGAGGACACCTAAAGGCGAGCCGTAATGGCCTCATCTTTGGCAAGCTCCTCCGGTTTTTTTCCAGATTTTTTTTCCGTTTATTTATTTATTTTTTGTTAAGTTCTGCTGACCCTCGTTCTTTAAATGACGCTATCCCGAGGAGGACACCTAAAGGCGAGCCGTAATGGCCTCATCTTTGGCAAGCTCCTCCGGTTTTTTTCCAGATTTTTGTTTCCGTTTTTTTTTTTTTTTTTTTTTTTTTTTAAGTTCTGCTGACCCTCGTTCTTTAAATGACGCTATCCCGAGGAGGACACCTAAAGGCGAGCCGTAATGGCCTCATCTTTGGCAAGCTCTTCCGGTTTTTTTCACAGTTTTTTTCCAGATTTTTTTTCCGTTTTTTTTTTTTTTTTTTTTTTTTTTTTTTTTTTTTTACTTTTCTGCTGACCCTCGTTCTTTAAATGACGCTATCCCGAGGAGGACACCTAAAGGCGAGCCGTAATGGCCTCATCTTTGGCAAGCTCTTCCGGTTTTTTTCACAGTTTTTTTCCAGATTTTTTTTCCGTTTTTTTTTTTTTTTTTTTTTTTTTTTTTTTTTTTACTTTTCTGCTGACCCTCGTTCTTTAAATGACGCTATCCCGAGGAGGACACCTAAAGGCGAGCCGTAATGGCCTCATCTTTGGCAAGCTCCTCCGGTTTTTTTCCAGATTTTTTTTCCGTTTATTTATTTATTTTTTGTTAAGTTCTGCTGACCCTCGTTCTTTAAATGACGCTATCCCGAGGAGGACACCTAAAGGCGAGCCGTAATGGCCTCATCTTTGGCAAGCTCCTCCGGTTTTTTTCCAGATTTTTGTTTCCGTTTTTTTTTTTTTTTTTTTTTTTTTTTTTAAGTTCTACTGACCCTCGTTCTTTAAATGACGCTATCCCGAGGAGGACACCTAAAGGCGAGCCGTAATGGCCTCATCTTTGGCAAGCTCTTCCGGTTTTTTTCACAGTTTTTTTCCAGATTTTTTTTCCGTTTTTTTTTTTTTTTTTTTTTACTTTTCTGCTGACCCTCGTTCTTTAAATGACGCTATCCCGAGGAGGACACCTAAAGGCGAGCCGTAATGGCCTCATCTTTGGCAAGCTCCTCCGGTTTTTTTCCAGATTTTTTTTCCGTTTATTTATTTATTTTTTTTAAGTTCTGCTGACCCTCGTTCTTTAAATGACGCTATCCCGAGGAGGACACCTAAAGGCGAGCCGTAATGGCCTCATCTTTGGCAAGCTCCTCCGGTTTTTTTCCAGATTTTTGTTTCCGTTTTTTTTTTTTTTTTTTTTTTTTTTTTTTTTTTTAAGTTCTGCTGACCCTCGTTCTTTAAATGACGCTATCCCGAGGAGGACACCTAAAGGCGAGCCGTAATGGCCTCATCTTTGGCAAGCTCTTCCGGTTTTTTTCACAGTTTTTTTCCAGATTTTTTTTCCGTTTTTTTTTTATTACTTTTCTGCTGACCCTCGTTCTTTAAATGACGCTATCCCGAGGAGGACACCTAAAGGCGAGCCGTAATGGCCTCATCTTTGGCAAGCTCCTCCGGTTTTTTTCCAGATTTTTTTTCCGTTTTTTTTTTTTTTTTTTTTTTTTTTTTTGAAGTTCTGCTGACCCTCGTTCTTTAAATGACGCTATCCCAAGGAGGACACCTAAAGGCGAGCCGTAATGGCCTCATCTTTGGCAAGCTCCTCCGGTTTTTTTCCAGATTTTTTTTTCCTTTTTTTTTTTTTTTTTTTTTTTTTTTTTTTTTTTTTTTTTTTTTTTTAAGTTCTGCTGACCCTCGTTCTTTAAATGACGCTATCCCGAGGAGGACACCTAAAGGCGAGCCGTAATGGCCTCATCTTTGGCAAGCTCTTCCGGTTTTTTTCACAGTTTTTTTCCAGATTTTTTTTCCGTTTTTTTTTTTTTTTTTTTTTTTTTTTTTTTTTTACTTTTCTGCTGACCCTCGTTCTTTAAATGACGCTATCCCGAGGAGGACACCTAAAGGCGAGCCGTAATGGCCTCATCTTTGGCAAGCTCCTCCGGTTTTTTTCCAGATTTTTTTTCCGTTTATTTATTTATTTTTTGTTAAGTTCTGCTGACCCTCGTTCTTTAAATGACGCTATCCCGAGGAGGACACCTAAAGGCGAGCCGTAATGGCCTCATCTTTGGCAAGCTCCTCCGGTTTTTTTCCAGATTTTTGTTTCCGTTTTTTTTTTTTTTTTTTTTTTTTTTTAAGTTCTGCTGACCCTCGTTCTTTAAATGACGCTATCCCGAGGAGGACACCTAAAGGCGAGCCGTAATGGCCTCATCTTTGGCAAGCTCTTCCGGTTTTTTTCACAGTTTTTTTCCAGATTTTTTTTCCGTTTTTTTTTTTTTTTTTTTTTTTTTTTTTTTTTTTTTACTTTTCTGCTGACCCTCGTTCTTTAAATGACGCTATCCCGAGGAGGACACCTAAAGGCGAGCCGTAATGGCCTCATCTTTGGCAAGCTCTTCCGGTTTTTTTCACAGTTTTTTTCCAGATTTTTTTTCCGTTTTTTTTTTTTTTTTTTTTTTTTTTTTTTTTTTTACTTTTCTGCTGACCCTCGTTCTTTAAATGACGCTATCCCGAGGAGGACACCTAAAGGCGAGCCGTAATGGCCTCATCTTTGGCAAGCTCCTCCGGTTTTTTTCCAGATTTTTTTTCCGTTTATTTATTTATTTTTTGTTAAGTTCTGCTGACCCTCGTTCTTTAAATGACGCTATACCGAGGAGGACACCTAAAGGCGAGCCGTAATGGCCTCATCTTTGGCAAGCTCCTCCGGTTTTTTTCCAGATTTTTGTTTCCGTTTTTTTTTTTTTTTTTTTTTTTTTTTTTTTTTTTTAAGTTCTGCTGACCCTCGTTCTTTAAATGACGCTATCCCGAGGAGGACACCTAAAGGCGAGCCGTAATGGCCTCATCTTTGGCAAGCTCTTCCGGTTTTTTTCACAGTTTTTTTCCATATTTTTTTTCCGTTTTTTTTTTTTTTTTTTTTTTTTTTTTTTTTTTTTTTACTTTTCTGCTGACCCTCGTTCTTTAAATGACGCTATCCCGAGGAGGACACCTAAAGGCGAGCCGTAATGGCCTCATCTTTGGCAAGCTCCTCCGGTTTTTTTCCAGATTTTTTTTCCGTTTATTTATTTATTTTTTTTTAAGTTCTGCTGACCCTCGTTCTTTAAATGACGCTATCCCGAGGAGGACACCTAAAGGCGAGCCGTAATGGCCTCATCTTTGGCAAGCTCCTCCGGTTTTTTTCCAGATTTTTGTTTCCGTTTTTTTTTTTTTTTTTTTTTTTTTTTTTTTTTTAAGTTCTGCTGACCCTCGTTCTTTAAATGACGCTATCCCGAGGAGGACACCTAAAGGCGAGCCGTAATGGCCTCATCTTTGGCAAGCTCTTCCGGTTTTTTTCACAGTTTTTTTCCAGATTTTTTTTCCGTTTTTTTTTTTTTTTTTTTTTTTTTTTTTTTTTTTACTTTTCTGCTGACCCTCGTTCTTTAAATGACGCTATCCCGAGGAGGACACCTAAAGGCGAGCCGTAATGGCCTCATCTTTGGCAAGCTCCTCCGGTTTTTTTCCAGATTTTTTTTCCGTTTATTTATTTATTTTTTTTTTAAGTTCTGCTGACCCTCGTTCTTTAAATGACGCTATCCCGAGGAGGACACCTAAAGGCGAGCCGTAATGGCCTCATCTTTGGCAAGCTCCTCCGGTTTTTTTCCAGATTTTTGTTTCCGTTTTTTTTTTTTTTTTTTAAGTTCTGCTGACCCTCGTTCTTTAAATGACGCTATCCCGAGGAGGACACCTAAAGGCGAGCCGTAATGGCCTCATCTTTGGCAAGCTCTTCCGGTTTTTTTCACAGTTTTTTTCCAGATTTTTTTTCCGTTTTTTTTTTTTTTTTTTTTTTTTTTTTTTTTTTTTTTTACTTTTCTGCTGACCCTCGTTCTTTAAATGACGCTATCCCGAGGAGGACACCTAAAGGCGAGCCGTAATGGCCTCATCTTTGGCAAGCTCCTCCGGTTTTTTTCCAGATTTTTTTTCCGTTTATTTATTTATTTTTTTTTAAGTTCTGCTGACCCTCGTTCTTTAAATGACGCTATCCCGAGGAGGACACCTAAAGGCGAGCCGTAATGGCCTCATCTTTGGCAAGCTCCTCCGGTTTTTTTCCAGATTTTTGTTTCCGTTTTTTTTTTTTTTTTTTTTTTTTTTTTTTTTTTTTTTTTTTTTTAAGTTCTGCTGACCCTCGTTCTTTAAATGACGCTATCCCGAGGAGGACACCTAAAGGCGAGCCGTAATGGCCTCATCTTTGGCAAGCTCTTCCGGTTTTTTTCACAGTTATCTTCCAGATTTTTTTTCCGTTTTTTTTTTTTTTTTTTTTTTTTACGTTCTGCTGACCCTCGTTCTTTAAATGACGCTATCCCGAGGAGGACCCCTAAAGGCGAGCCGTAATGGCCTCATCTTTGGGAAGCTCCTCCGGTTTTTTTCCAAATTTTTTTTCCGTTTTTTTTTTTTTTTTTTTTAAGTTCTGCTGACCCTCGTTCTGTAAATGACGCTATCCCGAGGAGGACACCTAAAGGCGAGCCGTAATGGCCTCATCTTTGGCAAGCTCCTCCGGTTTTTTTCCAGATTTTTTTTTTTTTAAGTTCTGCTGACCGTCGTTCTTTAAATGACCCTATCCCAAGGAGGACACCTAAAGGCGAGCCGTAATGGCCTCATCTTTGGCAAGCTCTTCCGGTTTTTTTCACAGTTTTTTTCCAGATTTTTTTTCCGTTTTTTTTTTTTTTTTTTTTTTTTAAGTTCTGCTGACCCTCGTTCTTTAAATGACGCTATCCCGAGGAGGACACCTAAAGGCGAGCCGTAATGGCCTCATCTTTGGCAAGCTCCTCCGGTTTTTTTCCAGATTTTTTTTCCGTTTATTTATTTATTTTTTTTTAAGTTCTGCTGACCCTCGTTCTTTAAATGACGCTATCCCGAGGAGGACACCTAAAGGCGAGCCGTAATGGCCTCATCTTTGGCAAGCTCTTCCGGTTTTTTTCACAGTTTTTTTCCAGATTTTTTTTCCATTTTTTTTTTTTTTTTTTTTTTTTTTTTTTTACTTTTCTGCTGACCCTCGTTCTTTAAATGACGCTATCCCGAGGAGGACACCTAAAGGCGAGCCGTAATGGCCTCATCTTTGGCAAGCTCCTCCGGTTTTTTTCCAGATTTTTTTTCCGTTTATTTATTTATTTTTTTTTAAGTTCTGCTGACCCTCGTTCTTTAAATGACGCTATCCCGAGGAGGACACCTAAAGGCGAGCCGTAATGGCCTCATCTTTGGCAAGCTCCTCCGGTTTTTTTCCAGATTTTTGTTTCCATTTTTTTTTTTTTTTTTTTTTTTTTTTTTTTAAGTTCTGCTGACCCTCGTTCTTTAAATGACGCTATCCCGAGGAGGACACCTAAAGGCGAGCCGTAATGGCCTCATTTTTGGCAAGCTCTTCCGGTTTTTTTCACAGTTATCTTCCAGATTTTTTTTCCGTTTTTTTTTTTTTTTTTTTTTTTTACGTTTTGCTGACCCTCGTTCTTTAAATGACGCTATCCCGAGGAGGACCCCTAAAGGCGAGCCGTAATGGCCTCATCTTTGGGAAGCTCCTCCGGTTTTTTTCCAAATTTTTTTTCCGTTTTTTTTTTTTTTTTTTTAAGTTCTGCTGACCCTCGTTCTGTAAATGACGCTATCCCGAGGAGGACACCTAAAGGCGAGCCGTAATGGCCTCATCTTTGGCAAGCTCCTCCGGTTTTTTTCCAGATTTTTTTTTTTTTAAGTTCTGCTGACCGTCGTTCTTTAAATGACCCTATCCCGAGGAGGACACCTAAAGGCGAGCCGTAATGGCCTCATCTTTGGCAAGCTCTTCCGGTTTTTTTCACAGTTTTTTTCCAGATTTTTTTTCCATTTTTTTTTTTTTTTTTTAAGTTCTGCTGACCCTCGTTCTTTAAATGACGCTATCCCGAGGAGGACACCTAAAGGCGAGCCGTAATGGCCTCATCTTTGGCAAGCTCCTCCGGTTTTTTTCCAGATTTTTTTTCCGTTTATTTATTTATTTTTTTTTAAGTTCTGCTGACCCTCGTTCTTTAAATGACGCTATCCCGAGGAGGACACCTAAAGGCGAGCCGTAATGGCCTCATCTTTGGCAAGCTCCTCCGGTTTTTTTCCAGATTTTTGTTTCCGTTTTTTTTTTTTTTTTTTAAGTTCTGCTGACCCTCGTTCTTTAAATGACGCTATCCCGAGGAGGACACCTAAAGGCGAGCCGTAATGGCCTCATCTTTGGCAAGCTCTTCCGGTTTTTTTCACAGTTTTTTTCCAGATTTTTTTTCCGTTTTTTTTTTTTTTTTTTTTTTTTTTTTTTTTTTTTTACTTTTCTGCTGACCCTCGTTCTTTAAATGACGCTATCCCGAGGAGGACACCTAAAGGCGAGCCGTAATGGCCTCATCTTTGGCAAGCTCCTCCGGTTTTTTTCCAGATTTTTTTTCCGTTTATTTATTTATTTTTTTTTTAAGTTCTGCTGACCCTCGTTCTTTAAATGACGCTATCCCGAGGAGGACACCTAAAGGCGAGCCGTAATGGCCTCATCTTTGGCAAGCTCCTCCGGTTTTTTTCCAGATTTTTGTTTCCGTTTTTTTTTTTTTTTTTTAAGTTCTGCTGACCCTCGTTCTTTAAATGACGCTATCCCGAGGAGGACACCTAAAGGCGAGCCGTAATGGCCTCATCTTTGGCAAGCTCTTCCGGTTTTTTTCACAGTTTTTTTCCAGATTTTTTTTCCGTTTTTTTTTTTTTTTTTTTTTTTTTTTTTTTTTTTTTACTTTTCTGCTGACCCTCGTTCTTTAAATGACGCTATCCCGAGGAGGACACCTAAAGGCGAGCCGTAATGGCCTCATCTTTGGCAAGCTCCTCCGGTTTTTTTCCAGATTTTTTTTCCGTTTATTTATTTATTTTTTTTTAAGTTCTGCTGACCCTCGTTCTTTAAATGACGCTATCCCGAGGAGGACACCTAAAGGCGAGCCGTAATGGCCTCATCTTTGGCAAGCTCCTCCGGTTTTTTTCCAGATTTTTGTTTCCGTTTTTTTTTTTTTTTTTTTTTTTTTTTTTTTTTTTTTTTTTTTTTTTTTTTTTAAGTTCTGCTGACCCTCGTTCTTTAAATGACGCTATCCCGAGGAGGACACCTAAAGGCGAGCCGTAATGGCCTCATCTTTGGCAAGCTCTTCCGGTTTTTTTCACAGTTATCTTCCAGATTTTTTTTCCGTTTTTTTTTTTTTTTTTTTTTTTTTACGTTCTGCTGACCCTCGTTCTTTAAATGACGCTATCCCGAGGAGGACCCCTAAAGGCGAGCCGTAATGGCCTCATCTTTGGGAAGCTCCTCCGGTTTTTTTCCAAATTTTTTTTCCGTTTTTTTTTTTTTTTTTTTTAAGTTCTGCTGACCCTCGTTCTGTAAATGACGCTATCCCGAGGAGGACACCTAAAGGCGAGCCGTAATGGCCTCATCTTTGGCAAGCTCCTCCGGTTTTTTTCCAGATTTTTTTTTTTTTAAGTTCTGCTGACCGTCGTTCTTTAAATGACCCTATCCCAAGGAGGACACCTAAAGGCGAGCCGTAATGGCCTCATCTTTGGCAAGCTCTTCCGGTTTTTTTCACAGTTTTTTTCCAGATTTTTTTTCCGTTTTTTTTTTTTTTTTTTTTTTTTAAGTTCTGCTGACCCTCGTTCTTTAAATGACGCTATCCCGAGGAGGACACCTAAAGGCGAGCCGTAATGGCCTCATCTTTGGCAAGCTCCTCCGGTTTTTTTCCAGATTTTTTTTCCGTTTATTTATTTATTTTTTTTTAAGTTCTGCTGACCCTCGTTCTTTAAATGACGCTATCCCGAGGAGGACACCTAAAGGCGAGCCGTAATGGCCTCATCTTTGGCAAGCTCTTCCGGTTTTTTTCACAGTTTTTTTCCAGATTTTTTTTCCATTTTTTTTTTTTTTTTTTTTTTTTTTTTTTACTTTTCTGCTGACCCTCGTTCTTTAAATGACGCTATCCCGAGGAGGACACCTAAAGGCGAGCCGTAATGGCCTCATCTTTGGCAAGCTCCTCCGGTTTTTTTCCAGATTTTTTTTCCGTTTATTTATTTATTTTTTTTTAAGTTCTGCTGACCCTCGTTCTTTAAATGACGCTATCCCGAGGAGGACACCTAAAGGCGAGCCGTAATGGCCTCATCTTTGGCAAGCTCCTCCGGTTTTTTTCCAGATTTTTGTTTCCATTTTTTTTTTTTTTTTTTTTTTTTTTTTTTTTTAAGTTCTGCTGACCCTCGTTCTTTAAATGACGCTATCCCGAGGAGGACACCTAAAGGCGAGCCGTAATGGCCTCATTTTTGGCAAGCTCTTCCGGTTTTTTTCACAGTTATCTTCCAGATTTTTTTTCCGTTTTTTTTTTTTTTTTTTTTTTTTTACGTTTTGCTGACCCTCGTTCTTTAAATGACGCTATCCCGAGGAGGACCCCTAAAGGCGAGCCGTAATGGCCTCATCTTTGGGAAGCTCCTCCGGTTTTTTTCCAAATTTTTTTTCCGTTTTTTTTTTTTTTTTTTTAAGTTCTGCTGACCCTCGTTCTGTAAATGACGCTATCCCGAGGAGGACACCTAAAGGCGAGCCGTAATGGCCTCATCTTTGGCAAGCTCCTCCGGTTTTTTTCCAGATTTTTTTTTTTTTAAGTTCTGCTGACCGTCGTTCTTTAAATGACCCTATCCCGAGGAGGACACCTAAAGGCGAGCCGTAATGGCCTCATCTTTGGCAAGCTCTTCCGGTTTTTTTCACAGTTTTTTTCCAGATTTTTTTTCCATTTTTTTTTTTTTTTTTTAAGTTCTGCTGACCCTCGTTCTTTAAATGACGCTATCCCGAGGAGGACACCTAAAGGCGAGCCGTAATGGCCTCATCTTTGGCAAGCTCCTCCGGTTTTTTTCCAGATTTTTTTTCCGTTTATTTATTTATTTTTTTTTAAGTTCTGCTGACCCTCGTTCTTTAAATGACGCTATCCCGAGGAGGACACCTAAAGGCGAGCCGTAATGGCCTCATCTTTGGCAAGCTCTTCCGGTTTTTTTCACAGTTATCTTCCAGATTTTTTTTCCGTTTTTTTTTTTTTTTTTTTTTTTTTTTACGTTCTGCTGACCCTCGTTCTTTAAATGACGCTATCCCGAGGAGGACCCCTAAAGGCGAGCCGTAATGGCCTCATCTTTGGCAAGCTCCTCCAATTTTTTTCCAGATTTTTTTTCTGTTTTTTTTTTTTTTAAAGTTCTGCTGACCCTCGTTCTTTAAATGACGCTATCCCGAGGAGGACACCTAAAGGCGAGCCGTAATGGCCTCATCTTTGGCAAGCTCCTCCGGTTTTTTTCCAGATTTTTTTTTTTTTTTAAGTTCTGCTGACCCTCGTTCTTTAAATGACCCTATCCCGAGGAGGACACCTAAAGGCGAGCCGTAATGGCCTCATCTTTGGCAAGCTCCTCCGGTTTTTTTCACAGTTTTTTTCCAGATTTTTTTTCCGTTTTTTTTTTTTTTTTTTTTTTTTTTTTTTTAACGTTCTTCTGACCCTCGTTCTTTAAATGACGCTATCCCGAGGAGGACACCTAAAGGCGAGCCGTAATGGCCTCATCTTTGGCAAGCTCCTCCGGTTTTTTTCCAGATTTTTTTTCCGTTTTTTTTTTTTTTTTTTTTTAAGTTCTGCTGACCCTCGTTCTTTAAATGACGCTATCCCGAGGAGGACACCTAAAGGCGAGCCGTAATGGCCTCATCTTTGGCAAGCTCCTCCGGTTTTTTTCCAGATTTTTTTTCCTTTTTTTTTTTTTTTTTTTTAAGTTCTACTGACCCTCGTTCTTTAAATGACGCTATCCCGAGGAGGACACCTAAAGGCGAGCCGTAATGGCCTCATCTTTGGGAAGCTCCTCCGGTTTTTTTCCAAATTTTTTTTCCGTTTTTTTTTTTTTTTTTTTTTTTAAGTTCTGCTGACCCTCGTTCTGTAAATGACGCTATCCCGAGTAGGACACCTAAAGGCGAGCCGTAATGGCCTCATCTTTGGCAAGCTCCTCCAGTTTTTTTCCAGATTTTTTTTTTTTTTAAGTTCTGCTGACCGTCGTTCTTTAAATGACCCTATCCCGAGGAGGACACCTAAAGGCGAGCCGTAATGGCCTCATCTTTGGCAAGCTCTTCCGGTTTTTTTCACAGTTTTTTTCCAGATTTTTTTTCCGTTTTTTTTTTTTTTTTTTTTTTTTTTTTTTTTTTTTTAAGTTCTGCTGACCCTCGTTCTTTAAATGACGCTATCCCGAGGAGGACACTTAAAGGCGAGCCGTAATGGCCTCATCTTTGGCAAGCTCCTCCGATTTTTTTCCAGATTTTTTTTCCGTTTATTTTATTTTATTTTTTTAAGTTCTGCTGACCCTCGTTCTTTAAATGACGCTATCCCGAGGAGGACACCTAAAGGCGAGCCGTAATGGCCTCATCTTTGGCAAGCTCCTTCGGTTTTTTTCACAGTTTTTTTCCAGATTCTTTTTCCGTTTTTTTTTTTTTTTTTTTTTTTTTTATAACGTTCTGCTGACCCTCGTTCTTTAAATGACGCTATCCCGAGGAGGACACCTAAAGGCGAGCCGTAATGGCCTCATCTTTGGCAAGCTCCTTCGGTTTTTTTCACAGTTTTTTTCCAGATTCTTTTTCCGTTTTTTTTTTTTTTTTTTTTTTTTTTTTTACGTTCTGCTGACCCTCGTTCTTTAAATGACGCTATCCCGAGGAGGACACCTAAAGGCGAGCCGTAATGGCCTCATCTTTGGGAAGCTCCTCCGGTTTTTTTCCAAATTTTTTTTCCGTTTTTTTTTTTTTTTTTTTTTTTAAGTTCTGCTGACCCTCGTTCTGTAAATGACGCTATCCCGAGTAGGACACCTAAAGGCGAGCCGTAATGGCCTCATCTTTGGCAAGCTCCTCCAGTTTTTTTCCAGATTTTTTTTTTTTTTAAGTTCTGCTGACCGTCGTTCTTTAAATGACCCTATCCCGAGGAGGACACCTAAAGGCGAGCCGTAATGGCCTCATCTTTGGCAAGCTCTTCCGGTTTTTTTCACAGTTTTTTTCCAGATTTTTTTTCCGTTTTTTTTTTTTTTTTTTTTTTTTTTTTTTTTTTTAAGTTCTGCTGACCCTCGTTCTTTAAATGACGCTATCCCGAGGAGGACACTTAAAGGCGAGCCGTAATGGCCTCATCTTTGGCAAGCTCCTCCGGTTTTTTTCCAAATTTTTTTTCCGTTTTTTTTTTTTTTTTTTTTTTTTTTTGAAGTTCTGCTGACCCTCGTTCTTTAAATGACGCTATCCCGAGGAGGACACCTAAAGGCGAGCCGTAATGGCCTCATCTTTGGCAAGCTCCTCCGGTTTTTTTCCAGA
The DNA here is from genome assembly GCF_059453495.1 of Arachis ipaensis. Classification (NCBI taxonomy): domain Eukaryota; kingdom Viridiplantae; phylum Streptophyta; class Magnoliopsida; order Fabales; family Fabaceae; genus Arachis; species Arachis ipaensis. The sequence continues at coordinate 63,018,700 of NC_142439.1, read as the reverse complement.
TTTTTTTTCCTTTTTTTTTTTTTTTTTTTTTAAGTTCTACTGACCCTCGTTCTTTAAATGACGCTATCCCGAGGAGGACACCTAAAGGCGAGCCGTAATGGCCTCATCTTTGGGAAGCTCCTCCGGTTTTTTTCCAAATTTTTTTTCCGTTTTTTTTTTTTTTTTTTTTTTTAAGTTCTGCTGACCCTCGTTCTGTAAATGACGCTATCCCGAGTAGGACACCTAAAGGCGAGCCGTAATGGCCTCATCTTTGGCAAGCTCCTCCAGTTTTTTTCCAGATTTTTTTTTTTTTTAAGTTCTGCTGACCGTCGTTCTTTAAATGACCCTATCCCGAGGAGGACACCTAAAGGCGAGCCGTAATGGCCTCATCTTTGGCAAGCTCTTCCGGTTTTTTTCACAGTTTTTTTCCAGATTTTTTTTCCGTTTTTTTTTTTTTTTTTTTTTTTTTTTTTTTTTTTTAAGTTCTGCTGACCCTCGTTCTTTAAATGACGCTATCCCGAGGAGGACACTTAAAGGCGAGCCGTAATGGCCTCATCTTTGGCAAGCTCCTCCGGTTTTTTTCCAGATTTTTTTTCCGTTTTTTTTTTTTTTTTTTTTTTTTTTTTTGAAGTTCTGCTGACCCTCGTTCTTTAAATGACGCTATCCCGAGGAGGACACCTAAAGGCGAGCCGTAATGGCCTCATCTTTGGCAAGCTCCTCCGGTTTTTTTCCAGATTTTTTTTCCGTTTTTTTTTTTTTTTTTTTTTTTTTTTTGAAGTTCTGCTGACCCTCGTTCTTTAAATGACGCTATCCCAAGGAGGACACCTAAAGGCGAGCCGTAATGGCCTCATCTTTGGCAAGCTCCTCCGGTTTTTTTCCAGATTTTTTTTTCCGTTTTTTTTTTTTTTTTTTTTTTTTTTTTTTTTTTTTTTTTTTTTTTTTTTTTAAGTTCTGCTGACCCTCGTTCTTTAAATGACGCTATCCCGAGGAGGACACCTAAAGGCGAGCCGTAATGGCCTCATCTTTGGCAAGCTCTTCCGGTTTTTTTCACAGTTTTTTTCCAGATTTTTTTTCCTTTTTTTTTTTTTTTTTTTTTTTTTTACTTTTCTGCTGACCCTCGTTCTTTAAATGACGCTATCCCGAGGAGGACACCTAAAGGCGAGCCGTAATGGCCTCATCTTTGGCAAGCTCCTCCGGTTTTTTTCCAGATTTTTTTTCCGTTTTTTTTTTTTTTTTTTTTTTTTTAAAGTTCTGCTGACCCTCGTTCTTTAAATGACGCTATCCCAAGGAGGACACCTAAAGGCGAGCCGTAATGGCCTCATCTTTGGCAAGCTCCTCCGGTTTTTTTCCAGATTTTTTTTTTTTTTTTTAAGTTCTGCTGACCGTCGTTCTTTAAATGACCCTATCCCGAGGAGGACACCTAAAGGCGAGCCGTAATGGCCTCATCTTTGGCAAGCTCTTCCGGTTTTTTTCACAGTTTTTTTCCAGATTTTTTTTCCGTTTTTTTTTTTTTTTTTTTTTTTTTTTTTTTTTTTTTTTTTTTTTTTTTTTTTAAGTTCTGCTGACCCTCGTTCTTTAAATGACGCTATCCCGAGGAGGACACCTAAAGGCGAGCCGTAATGGCCTCATCTTTGGCAAGCTCCTCCGGTTTTTTTCCAGATTTTTGTTTCCATTTTTTTTTTTTTTTTTTTTTTTTTTTTTTTTTAAGTTCTGCTGACCCTCGTTCTTTAAATGACGCTATCCCGAGGAGGACACCTAAAGGCGAGCCGTAATGGCCTCATTTTTGGCAAGCTCTTCCGGTTTTTTTCACAGTTATCTTCCAGATTTTTTTTCCGTTTTTTTTTTTTTTTTTTTTTTTTACGTTTTGCTGACCCTCGTTCTTTAAATGACGCTATCCCGAGGAGGACCCCTAAAGGCGAGCCGTAATGGCCTCATCTTTGGGAAGCTCCTCCGGTTTTTTTCCAAATTTTTTTTCCGTTTTTTTTTTTTTTTTTTTAAGTTCTGCTGACCCTCGTTCTGTAAATGACGCTATCCCGAGGAGGACACCTAAAGGCGAGCCGTAATGGCCTCATCTTTGGCAAGCTCCTCCGGTTTTTTTCCAGATTTTTTTTTTTTTAAGTTCTGCTGACCGTCGTTCTTTAAATGACCCTATCCCGAGGAGGACACCTAAAGGCGAGCCGTAATGGCCTCATCTTTGGCAAGCTCTTCCGGTTTTTTTCACAGTTTTTTTCCAGATTTTTTTTCCATTTTTTTTTTTTTTTTTTAAGTTCTGCTGACCCTCGTTCTTTAAATGACGCTATCCCGAGGAGGACACCTAAAGGCGAGCCGTAATGGCCTCATCTTTGGCAAGCTCCTCCGGTTTTTTTCCAGATTTTTTTTCCGTTTATTTATTTATTTTTTTTTAAGTTCTGCTGACCCTCGTTCTTTAAATGACGCTATCCCGAGGAGGACACCTAAAGGCGAGCCGTAATGGCCTCATCTTTGGCAAGCTCTTCCGGTTTTTTTCACAGTTTTTTTCCAGATTTTTTTTCCTTTTTTTTTTTTTTTTTTTTTTTTTTACTTTTCTGCTGACCCTCGTTCTTTAAATGACGCTATCCCGAGGAGGACACCTAAAGGCGAGCCGTAATGGCCTCATCTTTGGCAAGCTCCTCCGGTTTTTTTCCAGATTTTTTTCCGTTTTTTTTTTTTTTTTTTTTTTTTTAAAGTTCTGCTGACCCTCGTTCTTTAAATGACGCTATCCCAAGGAGGACACCTAAAGGCGAGCCGTAATGGCCTCATCTTTGGCAAGCTCCTCCGGTTTTTTTCCAGATTTTTTTTTTTTTTTTTAAGTTCTGCTGACCGTCGTTCTTTAAATGACCCTATCCCGAGGAGGACACCTAAAGGCGAGCCGTAATGGCCTCATCTTTGGCAAGCTCTTCCGGTTTTTTTCACAGTTTTTTTCCAGATTTTTTTTCCGTTTTTTTTTTTTTTTTTTTTTTTTTTTTTTTTTTTTTTTTTTTTTTTTAAGTTCTGCTGACCCTCGTTCTTTAAATGACGCTATCCCGAGGAGGACACTTAAAGGCGAGCCGTAATGGCCTCATCTTTGGCAAGCTCCTCCGATTTTTTTCCAGATTTTTTTTCCGTTTATTTTATTTTATTTTTTTAAGTTCTGCTGACCCTCGTTCTTTAAATGACGCTATCCCGAGGAGGACACCTAAAGGCGAGCCGTAATGGCCTCATCTTTGGCAAGCTCCTCCGGTTTTTTTCCAGATTTTTTTTCCGTTTTTTTTTTTTTTTTTTTTTTTTTTTTGAAGTTCTGCTGACCCTCGTTCTTTAAATGACGCTATCCCAAGGAGGACACCTAAAGGCGAGCCGTAATGGCCTCATCTTTGGCAAGCTCCTCCGGTTTTTTTCCAGATTTTTTTTTCCGTTTTTTTTTTTTTTTTTTTTTTTTTTTTTTTTTTTTTTTTTTTTTTTTTTTTAAGTTCTGCTGACCCTCGTTCTTTAAATGACGCTATCCCAAGGAGGACACCTAAAGGCGAGCCGTAATGGCCTCATCTTTGGCAAGCTCCTCCGGTTTTTTTCCAGATTTTTTTTTCCGTTTTTTTTTTTTTTTTTTTTTTTTTTTTTTTTTTTTTTTTTTTTTTTTTTTTTTTTTTTTAAGTTCTGCTGACCCTCGTTCTTTAAATGACGCTATCCCGAGGAGGACACCTAAAGGCGAGCCGTAATGGCCTCATCTTTGGCAAGCTCTTCCGGTTTTTTTCACAGTTTTTTTCCAGATTTTTTTTCCTTTTTTTTTTTTTTTTTTTTTTTTTACTTTTCTGCTGACCCTCGTTCTTTAAATGACGCTATCCCGAGGAGGACACCTAAAGGCGAGCCGTAATGGCCTCATCTTTGGCAAGCTCCTCCGGTTTTTTTCCAGATTTTTTTTCCGTTTTTTTTTTTTTTTTTTTTTTAAAGTTCTGCTGACCCTCGTTCTTTAAATGACGCTATCCCAAGGAGGACACCTAAAGGCGAGCCGTAATGGCCTCATCTTTGGCAAGCTCCACCGGTTTTTTTCCAGATTTTTTTTTTTTTTTTTAAGTTCTGCTGACCGTCGTTCTTTAAATGACCCTATCCCGAGGAGGACACCTAAAGGCGAGCCGTAATGGCCTCATCTTTGGCAAGCTCTTCCGGTTTTTTTCACAGTTTTTTTCCAGATTTTTTTTCCGTTTTTTTTTTTTTTTTTTTTTTTTTTTTAAGTTCTGCTGACCCTCGTTCTTTAAATGACGCTATCCCAAGGAGGACACCTAAAGGCGAGCCGTAATGGCCTCATCTTTGGCAAGCTCCTCCGGTTTTTTTCCAGATTTTTTTTCCGTTTATTTATTTATTTTTTTTTAAGTTCTGCTGACCCTCGTTCTTTAAATGACGCTATCCCGAGGAGGACACCTAAAGGCGAGCCGTAATGGCCTCATCTTTGGCAAGCTCCTCCGGTTTTTTTCCAGATTTTTCTTTCCGTTTTTTTTTTTTTTTTTTTTTTTTTTTTTTTTTTAAGTTCTGCTGACCCTCGTTCTTTAAATGACGCTATCCCGAGGAGGACACCTAAAGGCGAGCCGTAATGGCCTCATCTTTGGCAAGCTCTTCCGGTTTTTTTCACAGTTATCTTCCAGATTTTTTTTCCGTTTTTTTTTTTTTTTTTTTTTTTTACGTTCTGCTGACCCTCGTTCTTTAAATGACGCTATCCCGAGGAGGACCCCTAAAGGCGAGCCGTAATGGCCTCATCTTTGGCAAGCTCCTCCGGTTTTTTTCCAGATTTTTTTTCTGTTTTTTTTTTTTTTAAAGTTCTGCTGACCCTCGTTCTTTAAATGACGCTATCCCGAGGAGGACACCTAAAGGCGAGCCGTAATGGCCTCATCTTTGGCAAGCTCCTCCGGTTTTTTTCCAGATTTTTTTTTTTTAAGTTCTGCTGACCCTCGTTCTTTAAATGACCCTATCCCGAGGAGGACACCTAAAGGCGAGCCGTAATGGCCTCATCTTTGGCAAGCTCTTCTGGTTTTTTTCACAGTTTTTTTCCAGATTTTTTTTCCGTTTTTTTTTTTTTTTTTTTTTTTTTAAGTTCTGCTGACCCTCGTTCTTTAAATGACGCTATCCCAAGGAGGACACCTAAAGGCGAGCCGTAATGGCCTCATCTTTGGCAAGCTCCTCCGGTTTTTTTCCAGATTTTTTTTCCGTTTATTTATTTATTTTTTTTTAAGTTCTGCTGACCCTCGTTCTTTAAATGATGCTATCCCGAGGAGGACACCTAAAGGCGAGCCGTAATGGCCTCATCTTTGGCAAGCTCCTCCGGTTTTTTTCCAGATTTTTTTTCCGTTTATTTATTTATTTTTTTTTAAGTTCTGCTGACCCTCGTTCTTTAAATGATGCTATCCCGAGGAGGACACCTAAAGGCGAGCCGTAATGGCCTCATCTTTGGGAAGCTCCTCCGGTTTTTTTCCAAATTTTTTTTCCGTTTTTTTTTTTTTTTTTTTTTTTTTAAGTTCTGCTGACCCTCGTTCTTTAAATGACGCTATCCCAAGGAGGACACCTAAAGGCGAGCCGTAATGGCCTCATCTTTGGCAAGCTCCTCCGGTTTTTTTCCAGATTTTTTTTCCGTTTATTTATTTATTTTTTTTTAAGTTCTGCTGACCCTCGTTCTTTAAATGACGCTATCCCGAGGAGGACACCTAAAGGCGAGCCGTAATGGCCTCATCTTTGGCAAGCTCCTCCGGTTTTTTTCCAGATTTTTCTTTCCGTTTTTTTTTTTTTTTTTTTTTTTTTTTTTTTTTTTAAGTTCTGCTGACCCTCGTTCTTTAAATGACGCTATCCCGAGGAGGACACCTAAAGGCGAGCCGTAATGGCCTCATCTTTGGCAAGCTCTTCCGGTTTTTTTCACAGTTATCTTCCAGATTTTTTTTCCGTTTTTTTTTTTTTTTTTTTTTTTACGTTCTGCTGACCCTCGTTCTTTAAATGACGCTATCCCGAGGAGGACCCCTAAAGGCGAGCCGTAATGGCCTCATCTTTGGCAAGCTCCTCCGGTTTTTTTCCAGATTTTTTTTCTGTTTTTTTTTTTTTTAAAGTTCTGCTGACCCTCGTTCTTTAAATGACGCTATCCCGAGGAGGACACCTAAAGGCGAGCCGTAATGGCCTCATCTTTGGCAAGCTCCTCCGGTTTTTTTCCAGATTTTTTTTTTTTTTAAGTTCTGCTGACCGTCGTTCTTTAAATGACCCTATCCCGAGGAGGACACCTAAAGGCGAGCCGTAATGGCCTCATCTTTGGCAAGCTCCTCCGGTTTTTTTCACAGTTTTTTTCCAGATTTTTTTTCCGTTTTTTTTTTTTTTTTTTTTTTTTAAGTTCTGCTGACCCTCGTTCTTTAAATGACGCTATCCCAAGGAGGACACCTAAAGGCGAGCCGTAATGGCCTCATCTTTGGCAAGCTCCTCCGGTTTTTTTCCAGATTTTTTTTCCGTTTATTTATTTATTTTTTTTTAAGTTCTGCTGACCCTCGTTCTTTAAATGACGCTATCCCGAGGAGGACACCTAAAGGCGAGCCGTAATGGCCTCATCTTTGGCAAGCTCCTCCGGTTTTTTTCCAGATTTTTCTTTCCGTTTTTTTTTTTTTTTTTTTTTTTTTTTTTTTTTTTAAGTTCTGCTGACCCTCGTTCTTTAAATGACGCTATCCCGAGGAGGACACCTAAAGGCGAGCCGTAATGGCCTCATCTTTGGCAAGCTCTTCCGGTTTTTTTCACAGTTATCTTCCAGATTTTTTTTCCGTTTTTTTTTTTTTTTTTTTTTTTACGTTCTGCTGACCCTCGTTCTTTAAATGACGCTATCCCGAGGAGGACCCCTAAAGGCGAGCCGTAATGGCCTCATCTTTGGCAAGCTCCTCCGGTTTTTTTCCAGATTTTTTTTCTGTTTTTTTTTTTTTTAAAGTTCTGCTGACCCTCGTTCTTTAAATGACGCTATCCCGAGGAGGACACCTAAAGGCGAGCCGTAATGGCCTCATCTTTGGCAAGCTCCTCCGGTTTTTTTCCAGATTTTTTTTTTTTTTAAGTTCTGCTGACCCTCGTTCTTTAAATGACGCTATCCCGAGGAGGACACCTAAAGGCGAGCCGTAATGGCCTCATCTTTGGCAAGCTCCTCCGGTTTTTTTCCAGATTTTTTTTCCGTTTTTTTTTTTTTTTTTTTTTTTTTTTTTGAAGTTCTGCTGACCCTCGTTCTTTAAATGACGCTATCCCAAGGAGGACACCTAAAGGCGAGCCGTAATGGCCTCATCTTTGGCAAGCTCCTCCGGTTTTTTTCCAGATTTTTTTTTCCGTTTTTTTTTTTTTTTTTTTTTTTTTTTTTTTTTTTTTTTTTTAAGTTCTGCTGACCCTCGTTCTTTAAATGACGCTATCCCAAGGAGGACACCTAAAGGCGAGCCGTAATGGCCTCATCTTTGGCAAGCTCCTCCGGTTTTTTTCCAGATTTTTTTTTCCGTTTTTTTTTTTTTTTTTTTTTTTTTTTTTTTTTTTTTTTTTTTTTTTTTTTTTAAGTTCTGCTGACCCTCGTTCTTTAAATGACGCTATCCCGAGGAGGACACCTAAAGGCGAGCCGTAATGGCCTCATCTTTGGCAAGCTCTTCCGGTTTTTTTCACAGTTTTTTTCCAGATTTTTTTTCCTTTTTTTTTTTTTTTTTTTTTTTTTTTACTTTTCTGCTGACCCTCGTTCTTTAAATGACGCTATCCCGAGGAGGACACCTAAAGGCGAGCCGTAATGGCCTCATCTTTGGCAAGCTCCTCCGGTTTTTTTCCAGATTTTTTTTCCGTTTTTTTTTTTTTTTTTTTTTTAAAGTTCTGCTGACCCTCGTTCTTTAAATGACGCTATCCCAAGGAGGACACCTAAAGGCGAGCCGTAATGGCCTCATCTTTGGCAAGCTCCACCGGTTTTTTTCCAGATTTTTTTTTTTTTTTTAAGTTCTGCTGACCGTCGTTCTTTAAATGACCCTATCCCGAGGAGGACACCTAAAGGCGAGCCGTAATGGCCTCATCTTTGGCAAGCTCTTCCGGTTTTTTTCACAGTTTTTTTCCAGATTTTTTTTCCGTTTTTTTTTTTTTTTTTTTTTTTTTTAAGTTCTGCTGACCCTCGTTCTTTAAATGACGCTATCCCAAGGAGGACACCTAAAGGCGAGCCGTAATGGCCTCATCTTTGGCAAGCTCCTCCGGTTTTTTTCCAGATTTTTTTTCCGTTTATTTATTTATTTTTTTTTAAGTTCTGCTGACCCTCGTTCTTTAAATGACGCTATCCCGAGGAGGACACCTAAAGGCGAGCCGTAATGGCCTCATCTTTGGCAAGCTCCTCCGGTTTTTTTCCAGATTTTTCTTTCCGTTTTTTTTTTTTTTTTTTTTTTTTTTTTTTTTAAGTTCTGCTGACCCTCGTTCTTTAAATGACGCTATCCCGAGGAGGACACCTAAAGGCGAGCCGTAATGGCCTCATCTTTGGCAAGCTCTTCCGGTTTTTTTCACAGTTATCTTCCAGATTTTTTTTCCGTTTTTTTTTTTTTTTTTTTTTTTTACGTTCTGCTGACCCTCGTTCTTTAAATGACGCTATCCCGAGGAGGACCCCTAAAGGCGAGCCGTAATGGCCTCATCTTTGGCAAGCTCCTCCGGTTTTTTTCCAGATTTTTTTTCTGTTTTTTTTTTTTTTAAAGTTCTGCTGACCCTCGTTCTTTAAATGACGCTATCCCGAGGAGGACACCTAAAGGCGAGCCGTAATGGCCTCATCTTTGGCAAGCTCCTCCGGTTTTTTTCCAGATTTTTTTTCCGTTTTTTTTTTTTTTTTTTTTTTTTTTTTTGAAGTTCTGCTGACCCTCGTTCTTTAAATGACGCTATCCCAAGGAGGACACCTAAAGGCGAGCCGTAATGGCCTCATCTTTGGCAAGCTCCTCCGGTTTTTTTCCAGATTTTTTTTTCCGTTTTTTTTTTTTTTTTTTTTTTTTTTTTTTTTTTTTTTTTTTTTTTTTTTTTTTTTTTTTTTTTTTTTTAAGTTCTGCTGACCCTCGTTCTTTAAATGACGCTATCCCAAGGAGGACACCTAAAGGCGAGCCGTAATGGCCTCATCTTTGGCAAGCTCCTCCGGTTTTTTTCCAGATTTTTTTTTCCGTTTTTTTTTTTTTTTTTTTTTTTTTTTTTTTTTTTTTTTTTTTTTTTTTAAGTTCTGCTGACCCTCGTTCTTTAAATGACGCTATCCCGAGGAGGACACCTAAAGGCGAGCCGTAATGGCCTCATCTTTGGCAAGCTCTTCCGGTTTTTTTCACAGTTTTTTTCCAGATTTTTTTTCCTTTTTTTTTTTTTTTTTTTTTTTTTTACTTTTCTGCTGACCCTCGTTCTTTAAATGACGCTATCCCGAGGAGGACACCTAAAGGCGAGCCGTAATGGCCTCATCTTTGGCAAGCTCCTCCGGTTTTTTTCCAGATTTTTTTTCCGTTTTTTTTTTTTTTTTTTTTTTAAAGTTCTGCTGACCCTCGTTCTTTAAATGACGCTATCCCAAGGAGGACACCTAAAGGCGAGCCGTAATGGCCTCATCTTTGGCAAGCTCCACCGGTTTTTTTCCAGATTTTTTTTTTTTTTTTAAGTTCTGCTGACCGTCGTTCTTTAAATGACCCTATCCCGAGGAGGACACCTAAAGGCGAGCCGTAATGGCCTCATCTTTGGCAAGCTCTTCCGGTTTTTTTCACAGTTTTTTTCCAGATTTTTTTTCCGTTTTTTTTTTTTTTTTTTTTTTTTTTAAGTTCTGCTGACCCTCGTTCTTTAAATGACGCTATCCCAAGGAGGACACCTAAAGGCGAGCCGTAATGGCCTCATCTTTGGCAAGCTCCTCCGGTTTTTTTCCAGATTTTTTTTCCGTTTATTTATTTATTTTTTTTTAAGTTCTGCTGACCCTCGTTCTTTAAATGACGCTATCCCGAGGAGGACACCTAAAGGCGAGCCGTAATGGCCTCATCTTTGGCAAGCTCCTCCGGTTTTTTTCCAGATTTTTCTTTCCGTTTTTTTTTTTTTTTTTTTTTTTTTTTTTTTTAAGTTCTGCTGACCCTCGTTCTTTAAATGACGCTATCCCGAGGAGGACACCTAAAGGCGAGCCGTAATGGCCTCATCTTTGGCAAGCTCTTCCGGTTTTTTTCACAGTTATCTTCCAGATTTTTTTTCCGTTTTTTTTTTTTTTTTTTTTTTTTTACGTTCTGCTGACCCTCGTTCTTTAAATGACGCTATCCCGAGGAGGACCCCTAAAGGCGAGCCGTAATGGCCTCATCTTTGGCAAGCTCCTCCGGTTTTTTTCCAGATTTTTTTTCTGTTTTTTTTTTTTTTAAAGTTCTGCTGACCCTCGTTCTTTAAATGACGCTATCCCGAGGAGGACACCTAAAGGCGAGCCGTAATGGCCTCATCTTTGGCAAGCTCCTCCGGTTTTTTTCCAGATTTTTTTTTTTTAAGTTCTGCTGACCCTCGTTCTTTAAATGACCCTATCCCGAGGAGGACACCTAAAGGCGAGCCGTAATGGCCTCATCTTTGGCAAGCTCTTCTGGTTTTTTTCACAGTTTTTTTCCAGATTTTTTTTCCGTTTTTTTTTTTTTTTTTTTTTTTTTTTAAGTTCTGCTGACCCTCGTTCTTTAAATGACGCTATCCCAAGGAGGACACCTAAAGGCGAGCCGTAATGGCCTCATCTTTGGCAAGCTCCTCCGGTTTTTTTCCAGATTTTTTTTCCGTTTATTTATTTATTTTTTTTTAAGTTCTGCTGACCCTCGTTCTTTAAATGACGCTATCCCGAGGAGGACACCTAAAGGCGAGCCGTAATGGCCTCATCTTTGGCAAGCTCCTCCGGTTTTTTTCCAGATTTTTCTTTCCGTTTTTTTTTTTTTTTTTTTTTTTTTTTTTTTTTTAAGTTCTGCTGACCCTCGTTCTTTAAATGACGCTATCCCGAGGAGGACACCTAAAGGCGAGCCGTAATGGCCTCATCTTTGGCAAGCTCTTCCGGTTTTTTTCACAGTTATCTTCCAGATTTTTTTTCCGTTTTTTTTTTTTTTTTTTTTTTTACGTTCTGCTGACCCTCGTTCTTTAAATGACGCTATCCCGAGGAGGACCCCTAAAGGCGAGCCGTAATGGCCTCATCTTTGGCAAGCTCCTCCGGTTTTTTTCCAGATTTTTTTTCTGTTTTTTTTTTTTTTAAAGTTCTGCTGACCCTCGTTCTTTAAATGACGCTATCCCGAGGAGGACACCTAAAGGCGAGCCGTAATGGCCTCATCTTTGGCAAGCTCCTCCGGTTTTTTTCCAGATTTTTTTTTTTTTTAAGTTCTGCTGACCCTCGTTCTTTAAATGACGCTATCCCGAGGAGGACACCTAAAGGCGAGCCGTAATGGCCTCATCTTTGGCAAGCTCCTCCGGTTTTTTTCCAGATTTTTTTTTTTTTTAAGTTCTGCTGACCCTCGTTCTTTAAATGACCCTATCCCGAGGAGGACACCTAAAGGCGAGCCGTAATGGCCTCATCTTTGGCAAGCTCCTCCGGTTTTTTTCACAGTTTTTTTCCAGATTTTTTTTCCGTTTTTTTTTTTTTTTTTTTTTTTTTTTAAGTTCTGCTGACCCTCGTTCTTTAAATGACGCTATCCCAAGGAGGACACCTAAAGGCGAGCCGTAATGGCCTCATCTTTGGCAAGCTCCTCCGGTTTTTTTCCAGATTTTTTTTCCGTTTATTTATTTATTTTTTTTTAAGTTCTGCTGACCCTCGTTCTTTAAATGACGCTATCCCGAGGAGGACACCTAAAGGCGAGCCGTAATGGCCTCATCTTTGGCAAGCTCCTCCGGTTTTTTTCCAGATTTTTCTTTCCGTTTTTTTTTTTTTTTTTTTTTTTTTTTTTTTTTTAAGTTCTGCTGACCCTCGTTCTTTAAATGACGCTATCCCGAGGAGGACACCTAAAGGCGAGCCGTAATGGCCTCATCTTTGGCAAGCTCTTCCGGTTTTTTTCACAGTTATCTTCCAGATTTTTTTTCCGTTTTTTTTTTTTTTTTTTTTTTTACGTTCTGCTGACCCTCGTTCTTTAAATGACGCTATCCCGAGGAGGACCCCTAAAGGCGAGCCGTAATGGCCTCATCTTTGGCAAGCTCCTCCGGTTTTTTTCCAGATTTTTTTTCTGTTTTTTTTTTTTTTAAAGTTCTGCTGACCCTCGTTCTTTAAATGACGCTATCCCGAGGAGGACACCTAAAGGCGAGCCGTAATGGCCTCATCTTTGGCAAGCTCCTCCGGTTTTTTTCCAGATTTTTTTTTTTTTAAGTTCTGCTGACCCTCGTTCTTTAAATGACGCTATCCCGAGGAGGACACCTAAAGGCGAGCCGTAATGGCCTCATCTTTGGCAAGCTCCTCCGGTTTTTTTCCAGATTTTTTTTTTTTTTAAGTTCTGCTGACCCTCGTTCTTTAAATGACCCTATCCCGAGGAGGACACCTAAAGGCGAGCCGTAATGGCCTCATCTTTGGCAAGCTCCTCCGGTTTTTTTCACAGTTTTTTTCCAGATTTTTTTTCCGTTTTTTTTTTTTTTTTTTTTTTTTTTTTTTTTTTAACGTTCTTCTGACCCTCGTTCTTTAAATGACGCTATCCCGAGGAGGACACCTAAAGGCGAGCCGTAACGGCCTCATCTTTGGCAAGCTCCTCCGGTTTTTTTCCAGATTTTTTTTCCGTTTTTTTTTTTTTTTTTTTTTTTTTTTTTTTTTTTTTTTTTTAAGTTCTGCTGACCCTCGTTCTTTAAATGACGCTATCCCGAGGAGGACACCTAAAGGCGAGCCGTAATGGCCTCATCTTTGGCAAGCTCCTCCGGTTTTTTTCCAGATTTTTTTTCCTTTTTTTTTTTTTTTTTTTTTTTTAAGTTCTGCTGACCCTCGTTCTTTAAATGACGCTATCCCGAGGAGGACACCTAAAGGCGAGCCGTAATGGCCTCATCTTTGGGAAGCTCCTCCGGTTTTTTTCCAAATTTTTTTTCCGTTTTTTTTTTTTTTTTTTTTTTTTTAAGTTCTGCTGACCCTCGTTCTTTAAATGACGCTATCCCAAGGAGGACACCTAAAGGCGAGCCGTAATGGCCTCATCTTTGGCAAGCTCCTCCGGTTTTTTTCCAGATTTTTTTTCCGTTTATTTATTTATTTTTTTTTAAGTTCTGCTGACCCTCGTTCTTTAAATGACGCTATCCCGAGGAGGACACCTAAAGGCGAGCCGTAATGGCCTCATCTTTGGCAAGCTCCTCCGGTTTTTTTCCAGATTTTTCTTTCCGTTTTTTTTTTTTTTTTTTTTTTTTTTTTTTTTTTAAGTTCTGCTGACCCTCGTTCTTTAAATGACGCTATCCCGAGGAGGACACCTAAAGGCGAGCCGTAATGGCCTCATCTTTGGCAAGCTCTTCCGGTTTTTTTCACAGTTATCTTCCAGATTTTTTTTCCGTTTTTTTTTTTTTTTTTTTTTTACGTTCTGCTGACCCTCGTTCTTTAAATGACGCTATCCCGAGGAGGACCCCTAAAGGCGAGCCGTAATGGCCTCATCTTTGGCAAGCTCCTCCGGTTTTTTTCCAGATTTTTTTTCTGTTTTTTTTTTTTTAAAGTTCTGCTGACCCTCGTTCTTTAAATGACGCTATCCCGAGGAGGACACCTAAAGGCGAGCCGTAATGGCCTCATCTTTGGCAAGCTCCTCCGGTTTTTTTCCAGATTTTTTTTTTTTTTAAGTTCTGCTGACCGTCGTTCTTTAAATGACCCTATCCCGAGGAGGACACCTAAAGGCGAGCCGTAATGGCCTCATCTTTGGCAAGCTCCTCCGGTTTTTTTCACAGTTTTTTTCCAGATTTTTTTTCCGTTTTTTTTTTTTTTTTTTTTTTTTTAAGTTCTGCTGACCCTCGTTCTTTAAATGACGCTATCCCAAGGAGGACACCTAAAGGCGAGCCGTAATGGCCTCATCTTTGGCAAGCTCCTCCGGTTTTTTTCCAGATTTTTTTTCCGTTTATTTATTTATTTTTTTTTAAGTTCTGCTGACCCTCGTTCTTTAAATGACGCTATCCCGAGGAGGACACCTAAAGGCGAGCCGTAATGGCCTCATCTTTGGCAAGCTCCTCCGGTTTTTTTCCAGATTTTTCTTTCCGTTTTTTTTTTTTTTTTTTTTTTTTTTTTTTTTTTTTAAGTTCTGCTGACCCTCGTTCTTTAAATGACGCTATCCCGAGGAGGACACCTAAAGGCGAGCCGTAATGGCCTCATCTTTGGCAAGCTCTTCCGGTTTTTTTCACAGTTATCTTCCAGATTTTTTTTCCGTTTTTTTTTTTTTTTTTTTTTTTACGTTCTGCTGACCCTCGTTCTTTAAATGACGCTATCCCGAGGAGGACCCCTAAAGGCGAGCCGTAATGGCCTCATCTTTGGCAAGCTCCTCCGGTTTTTTTCCAGATTTTTTTTCTGTTTTTTTTTTTTTTAAAGTTCTGCTGACCCTCGTTCTTTAAATGACGCTATCCCGAGGAGGACACCTAAAGGCGAGCCGTAATGGCCTCATCTTTGGCAAGCTCCTCCGGTTTTTTTCCAGATTTTTTTTTTTTTTAAGTTCTGCTGACCCTCGTTCTTTAAATGACCCTATCCCGAGGAGGACACCTAAAGGCGAGCCGTAATGGCCTCATCTTTGGCAAGCTCCTCCGGTTTTTTTCACAGTTTTTTTCCAGATTTTTTTTCCGTTTTTTTTTTTTTTTTTTTTTTTTTTTTTTTTTAACGTTCTTCTGACCCTCGTTCTTTAAATGACGCTATCCCGAGGAGGACACCTAAAGGCGAGCCGTAACGGCCTCATCTTTGGCAAGCTCCTCCGGTTTTTTTCCAGATTTTTTTTCCGTTTTTTTTTTTTTTTTTTTTTTTTTTTTTTTTTTTTTTTTTTTTTTAAGTTCTGCTGACCCTCGTTCTTTAAATGACGCTATCCCGAGGAGGACACCTAAAGGCGAGCCGTAATGGCCTCATCTTTGGCAAGCTCCTCCGGTTTTTTTCCAGATTTTTTTTCCTTTTTTTTTTTTTTTTTTTTTAAGTTCTGCTGACCCTCGTTCTTTAAATGACGCTATCCCGAGGAGGACACCTAAAGGCGAGCCGTAATGGCCTCATCTTTGGGAAGCTCCTCCGGTTTTTTTCCAAATTTTTTTTCCATTTTTTTTTTTTTTTTTTTAAGTTCTGCTGACCCTCGTTCTGTAAATGACGCTATCCCGAGGAGGACACCTAAAGGCGAGCCGTAATGGCCTCATCTTTGGCAAGCTCCTCCAGTTTTTTTCCAGATTTTTTTTTTTTTTTAAGTTCTGCTGACCGTCGTTCTTTAAATGACCCTATCCCGAGGAGGACACCTAAAGGCGAGCCGTAATGGCCTCATCTTTGGCAAGCTCTTCCGGTTTTTTTCACAGTTTTTTTCCAGATTTTTTTTCCGTTTTTTTTTTTTTTTTTTTTTTTTTTTTTTTTTTTAAAGTTCTGCTGACCCTCGTTCTTTAAATGACGCTATCCCGAGGAGGACACTTAAAGGCGAGCCGTAATGGCCTCATCTTTGGCATGCTCCTCCGATTTTTTTCCAGATTTTTTTTCCGTTTATTTTATTTTATTTTTTTAAGTTCTGCTGACCCTCGTTCTTTAAATGACGCTATCCCGAGGAGGACACCTAAAGGCGAGCCGTAATGGCCTCATCTTTGGCAAGCTCCTCCGGTTTTTTTCCAGATTTTTTTTCCGTTTTTTTTTTTTTTTTTTTTTTTTTTTTGAAGTTCTGCTGACCCTCGTTCTTTAAATGACGCTATCCCAAGGAGGACACCTAAAGGCGAGCCGTAATGGCCTCATCTTTGGCAAGCTCCTCCGGTTTTTTTCCAGATTTTTTTTTCCGTTTTTTTTTTTTTTTTTTTTTTTTTTTTTTATTTTAAGTTCTGCTGACCCTCGTTCTTTAAATGACGCTATCCCGAGGAGGACACCTAAAGGCGAGCCGTAATGGCCTCATCTTTGGCAAGCTCTTCCGGTTTTTTTCACAGTTTTTTTCCAGATTTTTTTTCCTTTTTTTTTTTTTTTTTTTTTTTTTTACTTTTCTGCTGACCCTCGTTCTTGAAATGACGCTATCCCGAGGAGGACACCTAAAGGCGAGCCGTAATGGCGTCATCTTTGGCAAGCTCCTCCGGTTTTTTTCCAGATTTTTTTTCCGTTTTTTTTTTTTTTTTTTTTTTTTAAAGTTCTGCTGACCCTCG
>NC_142439.1:62982500-62997500 GCF_059453495.1 Arachis ipaensis | reverse complement strand
TCATCTTTGGCAAGCTCCTCCGGTTTTTTTCCAGATTTTTTTTCCGTTTATTTATTTATTTTTTTTTAAGTTCTGCTGACCCTCGTTCTTTAAATGACGCTATCCCGAGGAGGACACCTAAAGGCGAGCCGTAATGGCCTCATCTTTGGCAAGCTCCTCCGGTTTTTTTCCAGATTTTTTTTTTTTTTTAAGTTCTGCTGACCGTCGTTCTTTAAATGACCCTATCCCGAGGAGGACACCTAAAGGCGAGCCGTAATGGCCTCATCTTTGGCAAGCTCTTCTAGTTTTTTTCACAGTTTTTTTCCAGATTTTTTTTCCGTTTTTTTTTTTTTTTTTTTTTTTTAAGTTCTGCTGACCCTCGTTCTTTAAATGACGCTATCCCGAGGAGGACACCTAAAGGCGAGCCGTAATGGCCTCATCTTTGGCAAGCTCCTCCGGTTTTTTTCCAGATATTTTTTCCGTTTATTTATTTATTTTTTTTTAAGTTCTGCTGACCCTAGTTCTTTAAATGACACTATCCCGAGGAGGACACCTAAAGGCGAGCCGTAATGGCCTCATCTTTGGCAAGCTCCTCCGGTTTTTTTCCAGATTTTTCTTTCCGTTTTTTTTTTTTTTTTTTTTTTTTTTTTTAAGTTCTGCTGACCCTCGTTCTTTAAATGACGCTATCCCGAGGAGGACACCTAAAGGCGAGCCGTAATGGCCTCATCTTTGGCAAGCTCCTCCGGTTTTTTTCCAGATATTTTTTCCGTTTATTTATTTATTTTTTTTTAAGTTCTGCTGACCCTAGTTCTTTAAATGACACTATCCCGAGGAGGACACCTAAAGGCGAGCCGTAATGGCCTCATCTTTGGCAAGCTCCTCCGGTTTTTTTCCAGATTTTTCTTTCCGTTTTTTTTTTTTTTTTTTTTTTTTTTTTTAAGTTCTGCTGACCCTCGTTCTTTAAATGACGCTATCCCGAGGAGTACACCTAAAGGCGAGCCGTAATGGCCTCATCTTTGGCAAGCTCTTCCGGTTTTTTTCACAGTTATCTTCCAGATTTTTTTTCCGTTTTTTTTTTTTTTTTTTTTTTTTTTTTTTTTTTACGATCTGCTGACCCTCGTTCCTTAAATGACGCTATCCCGAGGAGGACCCCTAAAGGCGAGCCCTAATGGCCTCATCTTTGGGAAGCTCCTCCGATTTTTTTCCAAATTTTTTTTCCGTTTTTTTTTTTTATTTTTTTTTAAGTTCTGCTGACCCTCGTTCTGTAAATGACGCTATCCCGAGGAGGACACCTAAAGGCGAGCCGTAATGGCCTCATCTTTGGCAAGCTCCTCCGGTTTTTTTCCAGATTTTTTTTTTTTTTTTTAAGTTCTGCTGACCGTCGTTCTTTAAATGACCCTATCCCGAGGAGGACACCTAAAGGCGAGCCGTAATGGCCTCATCTTTGGCAAGCTCTTCCGGTTTTTTTCACAGTTTTTTTCCAGATTTTTTTTCCGTTTTTTTTTTTTTTTTTTTTTTTTTTAAGTTCTGCTGACCCTCGTTCTTTAAATGACGCTATCCCAAGGAGGACACCTAAAGGCGAGCCGTAATGGCCTCATCTTTGGCAAGCTCCTCCGGTTTTTTTCCAGATTTTTTTTCCGTTTATTTATTTATTTTTTTTTAAGTTCTGCTGACCCTCGTTCTTTAAATGACGCTATCCCGAGGAGGACACCTAAAGGCGAGCCGTAATGGCCTCATCTTTGGCAAGCTCCTCCGGTTTTTTTCCAGATTTTTTTTTTTTTTTAAGTTCTGCTGACCGTCGTTCTTTAAATGACCCTATCCCGAGGAGGACACCTAAAGGCGAGCCGTAATGGCCTCATCTTTGGCAAGCTCTTCCAGTTTTTTTCACAGTTTTTTTCCAGATTTTTTTTCCGTTTTTTTTTTTTTTTTTTTTTTAAGTTCTGCTGACCCTCGTTCTTTAAATGACGCTATCCCGAGGAGGACACCTAAAGGCGAGCCGTAATGGCCTCATCTTTGGCAAGCTCCTCCGGTTTTTTTCCAGATATTTTTTCCGTTTATTTATTTATTTTTTTTTAAGTTCTGCTGACCCTAGTTCTTTAAATGACGCTATCCCGAGGAGGACACCTAAAGGCGAGCCTTAATGGCCTCATCTTTGGCAAGCTCCTCCGGTTTTTTTCCAGATTTTTCTTTCCGTTTTTTTTTTTTTTTTTTTTTTTTTTTTTTTTTTTTTTAAGTTCTGCTGACCCTCGTTCTTTAAATGACGCTATCCCGAGGAGTACACCTAAAGGCGAGCCGTAATGGCCTCATCTTTGGCAAGCACTTCCGGTTTTTTTCACAGTTATCTTCCAGATTTTTTTTCCGTTTTTTTTTTTTTTTTTTTTTTTTTTTTTTTTTTTTTACGATCTGCTGACCCTCGTTCTTTAAATGACGCTATCCCGAGGAGGACCCCTAAAGGCGAGCCGTAATGGCCTCATCTTTGGGAAGCTCCTCCGATTTTTTTCCAAATTTTTTTTCCGTTTTTTTTTTTTTATTTTTTTTTAAGTTCTGCTGACCCTCGTTCTGTAAATGACGCTATCCCGAGGAGGACACCTAAAGGCGAGCCGTAATGGCCTCATCTTTGGCAAGCTCCTCCGGTTTTTTTCCAGATTTTTTTTTTTTTTTAAGTTCTGCTGACCGTCGTTCTTTAAATGACCCTATCCCGAGGAGGACACCTAAAGGCGAGCCGTAATGGCCTCATCTTTGGCAAGCTCTTCCGGTTTTTTTCACAGTTTTTTTCCAGATTTTTTTTCCGTTTTTTTTTTTTTTTTTTTTTTAAGTTCTGCTGACCCTCGTTCTTTAAATGACGCTATCCCAAGGAGGACACCTAAAGGCGAGCCGTAATGGCCTCATCTTTGGCAAGCTCCTCCGGTTTTTTTCCAGATTTTTTTTCCGTTTATTTATTTATTTTTTTTTAAGTTCTGCTGACCCTCGTTCTTTAAATGACGCTATCCCGAGGAGGACACCTAAAGGCGAGCCGTAATGGCTTCATCTTTGGCAAGCTCCTCCGGTTTTTTTCCAGATTTTTCTTTCCGTTTTTTTTTTTTTTTTTTTTTAAGTTCTGCTGACCCTCGTTCTTTAAATGACGCTATCCCGAGGAGGACACCTAAAGGCGAGCCGTAATGGCCTCATCTTTGGCAAGCTCTTCCGGTTTTTTTCACAGTTATCTTCCAGATTTTTTTTCCGTTTTTTTTTTTTTTTTTTTTTTTTACGTTCTGCTGACCCTCGTTCTTTAAATGACGCTATCCCGAGGAGGATCCCTAAAGGCGAGCCGTAATGGCCTCATCTTTGGCAAGCTCCTCCGATTTTTTTCCAGATTTTTTTTCTGTTTTTTTTTTTTTTAAAGTTCTGCTGACCCTCGTTCTTTAAATGACGCTATCCCGAGGAGGACACCTAAAGGCGAGCCGTAATGGCCTCATCTTTGGCAAGCTCCTCCGGTTTTTTTCCAGATTTTTTTTTTTTTTAAGTTCTGCTGACCCTCGTTCTTTAAATGACCCTATCCCGAGGAGGACACCTAAAGGCGAGCCGTAATGGCCTCATCTTTGGCAAGCTCCTCCGGTTTTTTTCCAGATTTTTTTTCCTTTTTTTTTTTTTTTTTTTTTTAAGTTCTACTGACCCTCGTTCTTTAAATGACGCTATCCCGAGGAGGACACCTAAAGGCGAGCCGTAATGGCCTCATCTTTGGGAAGCTCCTCCGGTTTTTTTCCAAATTTTTTTTCCGTTTTTTTTTTTTTTTTTTTTAAGTTCTGCTGACCCTCGTTCTGTAAATGACGCTATCCCGAGGAGGACACCTAAAGGCGAGCCGTAATGGCCTCATCTTTGGCAAGCTCCTCCAGTTTTTTTCCAGATTTTTTTTTTTTTTAAGTTCTGCTGATCGTCGTTCTTTAAATGACCCTATCCCGAGGAGGACACCTAAAGGCGAGCCGTAATGGCCTCATCTTTGGCAAGCTCTTCCGGTTTTTTTCACAGTTTTTTTCCAGATTTTTTTTCCGTTTTTTTTTTTTTTTTTTTTTTTTAAGTTCTGCTGACCCTCGTTCTTTAAATGACGCTATCCCGAGGAGGACACTTAAAGGCGAGCCGTAATGGCCTCATCTTTGGCAAGCTCCTCCGATTTTTTTCCAGATTTTTTTTCCGTTTATTTTATTTTATTTTTTTAAGTTCTGCTGACCCTCGTTCTTTAAATGACGCTATCCCGAGGAGGACACCTAAAGGCGAGCCGTAATGGCCTCATCTTTGGCAAGCTCCTCCGGTTTTTTTCCAGATTTTTTTTTCCGTTTTTTTTTTTTTTTTTTTTTTTTTTTTTTTTTTTTTTTTTTTTTTTTTTTTAAAGTTCTGCTGACCCTCGTTCTTTAAATGACGCTATCCCGAGGAGGACACCTAAAGGCGAGCCGTAATGGCCTCATCTTTGGCAAGCTCCTCCGGTTTTTTTCTAGATTTTTTTTCCGTTTTTTTTTTTTTTTTTTTTTTTTTTTTTTTTTTTTTTTTTTTTTTTTTACTTTTCTGCTGACCCTCGTTCTTTAAATGACGCTATCCCGAGGAGGACACCTAAAGGCGAGCCGTAATGGCCTCATCTTTGGCAAGCTCCTCCGGTTTTTTTCCAGATTTTTTTTCCTTTTTTTTTTTTTTTTTTTTTTTTTTTTTTTTTTAAGTTCTGCTGACCCTCGTTCTTTAAATGACGCTATCCCGAGGAGGACACCTAAAGGCGAGCCGTAATGGCCTCGTCTTTGGCAAGCTCTTCCGGTTTTTTTCACAGTTTTTTTCCAGATTTTTTTTCCGTTTTTTTTTTTTTTTTTTTTTTTTTTTTTTTTTTTATACTTTTCTGCTGACCCTCGTTCTTTAAATGACGCTATCCCGAGGAGGACACCTAAAGGCGAGCCGTAATGGCCTCATCTTTGGCAAGCTCCTCCGGTTTTTTTCCAGATTTTATTTCCGTTTTTTTTTTTTTTTTTTTTAAAGTTCTGCTGACCCTCGTTCTTTAAATGACGCTATCCCAAGGAGGACACCTAAAGGCGAGCCGTAATGGCCTCATCTTTGGCAAGCTCCTCCGGTTTTTTTCCAGATTTTTTTTTCCGTTTTTTTTTTTATTATTTTTTTTTTTTTTAAGTTCTGCTGACCCTCGTTCTTTAAATGACGCTATCCCGAGGAGGACACCTAAAGGCGAGCCGTAATGGCCTCATCTTTGGCAAGCTCTTCCGGTTTTTTTCACAGTTTTCTTCCAGATTTTTTTCCTTTTTTTTTTTTTTTTTTTTTACGTTCTGCTGACCCTCGTTCTTTAAATGACGCTATCCCGAGGAGGTCACCTAAAGGCGAGCCGTAATGGCCTCATCTTTGGCAAGCTCCTCCGGTTTTTTTCCAGATTTTTTTTCCGTTTTTTTTTTTTAAAGTTCTGCTGACCCTCGTTCTTTAAATGACGCTATCCCGAGGAGGACACCTAAAGGCGAGCCGTAATGGCCTCATCTTTGGCAAGCTCCTCCGGTTTTTTTCCAGATTTTTTTTTTTTAAGTTCTGCTGACCGTCGTTCTTTAAATGACCCTATCCCGAGGAGGACACCTAAAGGCGAGCCGTAATGGCCTCATCTTTGGCAAGCTCCTCCGGTTTTTTTCACAGTTTTTTCCAGATTTTTTTTCCGTTTTTTTTTTTTTTTTTTTTTTTTTTTTTTTTTTTAACGTTCTGCTGACCCTCGTTCTTTAAATGACGCTATCCCGAGGAGGACACCTAAAGGCGAGCCGTAATGGCCTCATCTTTGGCAAGCTCCTCCGGTTTTTTTCCAGATTTTTTTTCCGTTTTTTTTTTTTTTTTTTTCAAGTTCTGCTGACCCTCGTTCTTTAAATGACGCTATCCCGAGGAGGACACCTAAAGGCGAGCCGTAATGGCCTCATCTTTGGCAAGCTCCTCCGGTTTTTTTCCAGATTTTTTTTCCTTTTTTTTTTTTTTTTTTTTTTTTTTAAGTTCTGCTGACCCTCGTTCTTTAAATGACGCTATCCCGAGGAGGACACCTAAAGGCGAGCCGTAATGGCCTCATCTTTGGCAAGCTCTTCCGGTTTTTTTCACAGTTTTTTTCCAGATTTTTTTTCCGTTTTTTTTTTTTTTTTTTTTTTTTTTTTTTTTTTTTAAGTTCTGCTGACCCTCGTTCTTTAAATGACGCTATCCCAAGGAGGACACCTAAAGGCGAGCCGTAATGGCCTCATCTTTGGCAAGCTCCTCCGGTTTTTTTCCAGATTTTTTTTCCGTTTATTTATTTTTTTTTTTTTTAAGTTCTGCTGACCCTCGTTCTGTAAATGACGCTATCCCGAGGAGGACACCTAAAGGCGAGCCGTAATGGCCTCATCTTTGGCAAGCTCCTCCAGTTTTTTTCCAGATTTTTTTTTTTTTAAGTTCTGCTGATCGTCGTTCTTTAAATGACCCTATCCCGAGGAGGACACCTAAAGGCGAGCCGTAATGGCCTCATCTTTGGCAAGCTCTTCCGGTTTTTTTCACAGTTTTTTTCCAGATTTTTTTTCCGTTTTTTTTTTTTTTTTTTTTTTTAAGTTCTGCTGACCCTCGTTCTTTAAATGACGCTATCCCGAGGAGGACACTTAAAGGCGAGCCGTAATGGCCTCATCTTTGGCAAGCTCCTCCGATTTTTTTCCAGATTTTTTTTCCGTTTATTTTATTTTATTTTTTTAAGTTCTGCTGACCCTCGTTCTTTAAATGACGCTATCCCGAGGAGGACACCTAAAGGCGAGCCGTAATGGCCTCATCTTTGGCAAGCTCCTCCGGTTTTTTTCCAGATTTTTTTTTCCGTTTTTTTTTTTTTTTTTTTTTTTTTTTTTTTTTTTTTTTTTTTTTTTTTTTTTTTTTTAAAGTTCTGCTGACCCTCGTTCTTTAAATGACGCTATCCCGAGGAGGACACCTAAAGGCGAGCCGTAATGGCCTCATCTTTGGCAAGCTCCTCCGGTTTTTTTCTAGATTTTTTTTCCGTTTTTTTTTTTTTTTTTTTTTTTTTTTTTTTTTTTTTTTTTTTTTTTTTTTTTTTTTTACTTTTCTGCTGACCCTCGTTCTTTAAATGACGCTATCCCGAGGAGGACACCTAAAGGCGAGCCGTAATGGCCTCATCTTTGGCAAGCTCCTCCGGTTTTTTTCCAGATTTTTTTTCCTTTTTTTTTTTTTTTTTTTTTTTTTTTTTTTTTTTTAAGTTCTGCTGACCCTCGTTCTTTAAATGACGCTATCCCGAGGAGGACACCTAAAGGCGAGCCGTAATGGCCTCGTCTTTGGCAAGCTCTTCCGGTTTTTTTCACAGTTTTTTTCCAGATTTTTTTTCCGTTTTTTTTTTTTTTTTTTTTTTTTTTTTTTTTTTTTTTTTTTTTTTTTTTTTTTACTTTTCTGCTGACCCTCGTTCTTTAAATGACGCTATCCCGAGGAGGACACCTAAAGGCGAGCCGTAATGGCCTCATCTTTGGCAAGCTCCTCCGGTTTTTTTCCAGATCTTATTTCCGTTTTTTTTTTTTTTTTTTTTAAAGTTCTGCTGACCCTCGTTCTTTAAATGACGCTATCCCAAGGAGGACACCTAAAGGCGAGCCGTAATGGCCTCATCTTTGGCAAGCTCCTCCGGTTTTTTTCCAGATTTTTTTTTCCGTTTTTTTTTTTTTTTTTTTTTTTTTTTTTTTTTTTTTAAGTTCTGCTGACCCTCGTTCTTTAAATGACGCTATCCCGAGGAGGACACCTAAAGGCGAGCCGTAATGGCCTCATCTTTGGCAAGCTCTTCCGGTTTTTTTCACAGTTTTCTTCCAGATTTTTTTCCTTTTTTTTTTTTTTTTTTTTTTACGTTCTGCTGACCCTCGTTCTTTAAATGACGCTATCCCGAGGAGGACACCTAAAGGCGAGCCGTAATGGCCTCATCTTTGGCAAGCTCCTCCGGTTTTTTTCCAGATTTTTTTTCCGTTTTTTTTTTTTAAAGTTCTGCTGACCCTCGTTCTTTAAATGACGCTATCCCGAGGAGGACACCTAAAGGCGAGCCGTAATGGCCTCATCTTTGGCAAGCTCCTCCGGTTTTTTTCCAGATTTTTTTTTCCGTTTTTTTTTTTTTTTTTTTTTTTTTTTTTTTTTTTTAAAGTTCTGCTGACCCTCGTTCTTTAAATGACGCTATCCCGAGGAGGACACCTAAAGGCGAGCCGTAATGGCCTCATCTTTGGCAAGCTCCTCCGGTTTTTTTCTAGATTTTTTTTCCGTTTTTTTTTTTTTTTTTTTTTTTTTTTTTTTTTTTTTTTTTTTACTTTTCTGCTGACCCTCGTTCTTTAAATGACGCTATCCCGAGGAGGACACCTAAAGGCGAGCCGTAATGGCCTCATCTTTGGCAAGCTCCTCCGGTTTTTTTCCAGATTTTTTTTCCTTTTTTTTTTTTTTTTTTTTTACGTTCTGCTGACCCTCGTTCTTTAAATGACGCTATCCCGAGGAGGACACCTAAAGGCGAGCCGTAATGGCCTCATCTTTGGCAAGCTCCTCCGGTTTTTTTCCAGATTTTTTTTCCGTTTTTTTTTTTTAAAGTTCTGCTGACCCTCGTTCTTTAAATGACGCTATCCCGAGGAGGACACCTAAAGGCGAGCCGTAATGGCCTCATCTTTGGCAAGCTCCTCCGGTTTTTTTCCAGATTTTTTTTTCCGTTTTTTTTTTTTTTTTTTTTTTTTTTTTTTTTAAAGTTCTGCTGACCCTCGTTCTTTAAATGACGCTATCCCGAGGAGGACACCTAAAGGCGAGCCGTAATGGCCTCATCTTTGGCAAGCTCCTCCGGTTTTTTTCTAGATTTTTTTTCCGTTTTTTTTTTTTTTTTTTTTTTTTTTTTTTTTTTTTTTTTTTTTTTTTTTTTTTTTTTTTTACTTTTCTGCTGACCCTCGTTCTTTAAATGACGCTATCCCGAGGAGGACACCTAAAGGCGAGCCGTAATGGCCTCATCTTTGGCAAGCTCCTCCGGTTTTTTTCCAGATTTTTTTTCCTTTTTTTTTTTTTTTTTTTTTTTTTTTTTTTTTTTAAGTTCTGCTGACCCTCGTTCTTTAAATGACGCTATCCCGAGGAGGACACCTAAAGGCGAGCCGTAATGGCCTCGTCTTTGGCAAGCTCTTCCGGTTTTTTTCACAGTTTTTTTCCAGATTTTTTTTCCGTTTTTTTTTTTTTTTTTTTTTTTTTTTTTTTTTTTTTACTTTTCTGCTGACCCTCGTTCTTTAAATGACGCTATCCCGAGGAGGACACCTAAAGGCGAGCCGTAATGGCCTCATCTTTGGCAAGCTCCTCCGGTTTTTTTCCAGATCTTATTTCCGTTTTTTTTTTTTTTTTTTTTTAAAGTTCTGCTGACCCTCGTTCTTTAAATGACGCTATCCCAAGGAGGACACCTAAAGGCGAGCCGTAATGGCCTCATCTTTGGCAA
This sequence comes from Arachis ipaensis, assembly GCF_059453495.1. Lineage (NCBI taxonomy): Eukaryota > Viridiplantae > Streptophyta > Magnoliopsida > Fabales > Fabaceae > Arachis > Arachis ipaensis. Next base: position 62,988,088 of record NC_142439.1, on the reverse strand, counting down.
GCTCCTCCGGTTTTTTTCCAGATTTTTTTTTCCGTTTTTTTTTTTTTTTTTTTTTTTTTTTTTTTTTTTTTTTTTTTTTTTTTTTTTTTTTTTTTTTTTAAAGTTCTGCTGACCCTCGTTCTTTAAATGACGCTATCCCGAGGAGGACACCTAAAGGCGAGCCGTAATGGCCTCATCTTTGGCAAGCTCCTCCGGTTTTTTTCTAGATTTTTTTTCCGTTTTTTTTTTTTTTTTTTTTTTTTTTTTTTTTTTTTTTTTTTTTTACTTTTCTGCTGACCCTCGTTCTTTAAATGACGCTATCCCGAGGAGGACACCTAAAGGCGAGCCGTAATGGCCTCATCTTTGGCAAGCTCCTCCGGTTTTTTTCCAGATTTTTTTTCCTTTTTTTTTTTTTTTTTTTTTTTTTTTTTTTTTTAAGTTCTGCTGACCCTCGTTCTTTAAATGACGCTATCCCGAGGAGGACACCTAAAGGCGAGCCGTAATGGCCTCGTCTTTGGCAAGCTCTTCCGGTTTTTTTCACAGTTTTTTTCCAGATTTTTTTTCCGTTTTTTTTTTTTTTTTTTTTTTTTTTTTTTTTTACTTTTCTGCTGACCCTCGTTCTTTAAATGACGCTATCCCGAGGAGGACACCTAAAGGCGAGCCGTAATGGCCTCATCTTTGGCAAGCTCCTCCGGTTTTTTTCCAGATCTTATTTCCGTTTTTTTTTTTTTTTTTTTTAAAGTTCTGCTGACCCTCGTTCTTTAAATGACGCTATCCCAAGGAGGACACCTAAAGGCGAGCCGTAATGGCCTCATCTTTGGCAAGCTCCTCCGGTTTTTTTCCAGATTTTTTTTTCCGTTTTTTTTTTTTTTTTTTTTTTTTTTTTTTTTTTTTGTAAGTTCTGCTGACCCTCGTTCTTTAAATGACGCTATCCCGAGGAGGACACCTAAAGGCGAGCCGTAATGGCCTCATCTTTGGCAAGCTCTTCCGGTTTTTTTCACAGTTTTCTTCCAGATTTTTTTCCTTTTTTTTTTTTTTTTTTTTACGTTCTGCTGACCCTCGTTCTTTAAATGACGCTATCCCGAGGAGGACACCTAAAGGCGAGCCGTAATGGCCTCATCTTTGGCAAGCTCCTCCGGTTTTTTTCCAGATTTTTTTTCCGTTTTTTTTTTTTAAAGTTCTGCTGACCCTCGTTCTTTAAATGACGCTATCCCGAGGAGGACACCTAAAGGCGAGCCGTAATGGCCTCATCTTTGGCAAGCTCCTCCGGTTTTTTTCCAGATTTTTTTTTTTTAAGTTCTGCTGACCGTCGTTCTTTAAATGACCCTATCCCGAGGAGGACACCTAAAGGCGAGCCGTAATGGCCTCATCTTTGGCAAGCTCCTCCGGTTTTTTTCACAGTTTTTTCCAGATTTTTTTTCCGTTTTTTTTTTTTTTTTTTTTTTTTTTTTTTTTTTAACGTTCTGCTGACCCTCGTTCTTTAAATGACGCTATCCCGAGGAGGACACCTAAAGGCGAGCCGTAATGGCCTCATCTTTGGCAAGCTCCTCCGGTTTTTTTCCAGATTTTTTTTCCGTTTTTTTTTTTTTTTTTTTCAAGTTCTGCTGACCCTCGTTCTTTAAATGACGCTATCCCGAGGAGGACACCTAAAGGCGAGCCGTAATGGCCTCATCTTTGGCAAGCTCCTCCGGTTTTTTTCCAGATTTTTTTTCCTTTTTTTTTTTTTTTTTTTTTTTTTAAGTTCTGCTGACCCTCGTTCTTTAAATGACGCTATCCCGAGGAGGACACCTAAAGGCGAGCCGTAATGGCCTCATCTTTGGCAAGCTCTTCCGGTTTTTTTCACAGTTTTTTTCCAGATTTTTTTTCCGTTTTTTTTTTTTTTTTTTTTTTTTTTTTTTTTTTTTAAGTTCTGCTGACCCTCGTTCTTTAAATGACGCTATCCCAAGGAGGACACCTAAAGGCGAGCCGTAATGGCCTCATCTTTGGCAAGCTCCTCCGGTTTTTTTCCAGATTTTTTTTCCGTTTATTTATTTTTTTTTTTTTAAGTTCTGCTGACCCTCGTTCTTTAAATGACGCTATCCCGAGGAGGACACCTAAAGGCGAGCCGTAATGGCTTCATCTTTGGCAAGCTCCTCCGGTTTTTTTCCAGATTTTTCTTTCCGTTTTTTTTTTTTTTTTTTTTTTTTTTTTTAAGTTCTGCTGACCCTCATTCTTTAAATGACGCTATCCCGAGGAGGACACCTAAAGGCGAGCCGTAATGGCCTCATCTTTGGCAAGCTCTTCCGGTTTTTTTCACAGTTATCTTCCAGATTTTTTTTCCGTTTTTTTTTTTTTTTTTTTTTTTTTTTTTACGTTCTGCTGACCCTCGTTCTTTAAATGACGCTATCCCGAGGAGGACCCCTAAAGGCGAGCCGTAATGGCCTCATCTTTGGCAAGCTCCTCCGGTTTTTTTCCAGATTTTTTTTCTGTTTTTTTTTTTTTAAAGTTCTGCTGACCCTCGTTCTTTAAATGACGCTATCCCGAGGAGGACACCTAAAGGCGAGCCGTAATGGCCTCATCTTTGGCAAGCTCCTCCGGTTTTTTTCCAGATTTTTTTTTTTTTTAAGTTCTGCTGACCCTCGTTCTTTAAATGACCCTATCCCGAGGAGGACACCTAAAGGCGAGCCGTAATGGCCTCATCTTTGGCAAGCTCCTCCGGTTTTTTTCACAGTTTTTTTCCAGATTTTTTTTCCGTTTTTTTTTTTTTTTTTTTTTTTTTTTTTTTTTTTTAACGTTCTGCTGACCCTCGTTCTTTAAATGACGCTATCCCGAGGAGGACACCTAAAGGCGAGCCGTAATGGCCTCATCTTTGGCAAGCTCCTCCGGTTTTTTTCCAGATTTTTTTTCCTTTTTTTTTTTTTTTTTTTTTTTTTTTTTTTTTTAAGTTCTGCTGACCCTCGTTCTTTAAATGACGCTATCCCGAGGAGGACACCTAAAGGCGAGCCGTAATGGCCTCGTCTTTGGCAAGCTCTTCCGGTTTTTTTCACAGTTTTCTTCCAGATTTTTTTCCTTTTTTTTTTTTTTTTTTTTTACGTTCTGCTGACCCTCGTTCTTTAAATGACGCTATCCCGAGGAGGACACCTAAAGGCGAGCCGTAATGGCCTCATCTTTGGCAAGCTCCTCCGGTTTTTTTCCAGATTTTTTTTCCGTTTTTTTTTTTTAAAGTTCTGCTGACCCTCGTTCTTTAAATGACGCTATCCCGAGGAGGACACCTAAAGGCGAGCCGTAATGGCCTCATCTTTGGCAAGCTCCTCCGGTTTTTTTCTAGATTTTTTTTCCGTTTTTTTTTTTTTTTTTTTTTTTTTTTTTTTTTTACTTTTCTGCTGACCCTCGTTCTTTAAATGACGCTATCCCGAGGAGGACACCTAAAGGCGAGCCGTAATGGCCTCATCTTTGGCAAGCTCCTCCGGTTTTTTTCCAGATTTTTTTTCCTTTTTTTTTTTTTTTTTTTTTTTTTTTTTTTTAAGTTCTGCTGACCCTCGTTCTTTAAATGACGCTATCCCGAGGAGGACACCTAAAGGCGAGCCGTAATGGCCTCGTCTTTGGCAAGCTCTTCCGGTTTTTTTCACAGTTTTTTTCCAGATTTTTTTTCCGTTTTTTTTTTTTTTTTTTTTTTTTTTTTTTTTTTTTTTTTTTTTTTACTTTTCTGCTGACCCTCGTTCTTTAAATGACGCTATCCCGAGGAGGACACCTAAAGGCGAGCCGTAATGGCCTCATCTTTGGCAAGCTCCTCCGGTTTTTTTCCAGATTTTATTTCCGTTTTTTTTTTTTTTTTTTTTAAAGTTCTTCTGACCCTCGTTCTTTAAATGACGCTATCCCAAGGAGGACACCTAAAGGCGAGCCGTAATGGCCTCATCTTTGGCAAGCTCCTCCGGTTTTTTTCCAGATTTTTTTTTCCGTTTTTTTTTTTTTTTTTTTTTTTTTTTTTTTTTTTTTAAGTTCTGCTGACCCTCGTTCTTTAAATGACGCTATCCCGAGGAGGACACCTAAAGGCGAGCCGTAATGGCCTCATCTTTGGCAAGCTCTTCCGGTTTTTTTCACAGTTTTCTTCCAGATTTTTTTCCTTTTTTTTTTTTTTTTTTTTTACGTTCTGCTGACCCTCGTTCTTTAAATGACGCTATCCCGAGGAGGACACCTAAAGGCGAGCCGTAATGGCCTCATCTTTGGCAAGCTCCTCCGGTTTTTTTCCAGATTTTTTTTCCGTTTTTTTTTTTTAAAGTTCTGCTGACCCTCGTTCTTTAAATGACGCTATCCCGAGGAGGACACCTAAAGGCGAGCCGTAATGGCCTCATCTTTGGCAAGCTCCTCCGGTTTTTTTCCAGATTTTTTTTTTTTAAGTTCTGCTGACCGTCGTTCTTTAAATGACCCTATCCCGAGGAGGACACCTAAAGGCGAGCCGTAATGGCCTCATCTTTGGCAAGCTCCTCCGGTTTTTTTCACAGTTTTTTCCAGATTTTTTTTCCGTTTTTTTTTTTTTTTTTTTTTTTTTTTTTTTTTTTTTAACGTTCTGCTGACCCTCGTTCTTTAAATGACGCTATCCCGAGGAGGACACCTAAAGGCGAGCCGTAATGGCCTCATCTTTGGCAAGCTCCTCCGGTTTTTTTCCAGATTTTTTTTCCGTTTTTTTTTTTTTTTTTTTCAAGTTCTGCTGACCCTCGTTCTTTAAATGACGCTATCCCGAGGAGGACACCTAAAGGCGAGCCGTAATGGCCTCATCTTTGGCAAGCTCCTCCGGTTTTTTTCCAGATTTTTTTTCCTTTTTTTTTTTTTTTTTTTTTTTTTTAAGTTCTGCTGACCCTCGTTCTTTAAATGACGCTATCCCGAGGAGGACACCTAAAGGCGAGCCGTAATGGCCTCATCTTTGGCAAGCTCTTCCGGTTTTTTTCACAGTTTTTTTCCAGATTTTTTTTCCGTTTTTTTTTTTTTTTTTTTTTTTTTTTTTTTTTAAGTTCTGCTGACCCTCGTTCTTTAAATGACGCTATCCCAAGGAGGACACCTAAAGGCGAGCCGTAATGGCCTCATCTTTGGCAAGCTCCTCCGGTTTTTTTCCAGATTTTTTTTCCGTTTATTTATTTTTTTTTTTTAAGTTCTGCTGACCCTCGTTCTTTAAATGACGCTATCCCGAGGAGGACACCTAAAGGCGAGCCGTAATGGCTTCATCTTTGGCAAACTCCTCCGGTTTTTTTCCAGATTTTTCTTTCCGTTTTTTTTTTTTTTTTTTTTTTTTTTTTAAGTTCTGCTGACCCTCGTTCTTTAAATGACGCTATCCCGAGGAGGACACCTAAAGGCGAGCCGTAATGGCCTCATCTTTGGCAAGCTCTTCCGGTTTTTTTCACAGTTATCTTCCAGATTTTTTTTCCGTTTTTTTTTTTTTTTTTTTTTTTTTACGTTCTGCTGACCCTCGTTCTTTAAATGACGCTATCCCGAGGAGGACCCCTAAAGGCGAGCCGTAATGGCCTCATCTTTGGCAAGCTCCTCCGGTTTTTTTCCAGATTTTTTTTCTGTTTTTTTTTTTTTAAAGTTCTGCTGACCCTCGTTCTTTAAATGACGCTATCCCGAGGAGGACACCT